>NW_003852622.1:2095642-2108412 GCF_000181295.1 Otolemur garnettii
CGCCCCGCCCCAGCTTCGCGCCCCCCCCACCATGTTGTCCCGCCTTACAGATGTTAAAATCTGGTCACCCTACTCTTGCATCAAATAGCCAAGCTGTGAACACAAAGGGAAAGGGAAAGCTTGCACATCATTAGTTGGATTATAAACTAGTAAAACTTCTACGGAAAACAGCATGGAGATTCCTCAAGAAACCAAAAGTAGAACTACAATTCAATCCAGCAATTACAATACTGGGTATATGTCTACTGAAAGGAAAAGAAGTCATTTTTTAAAATGAGAACTACTCCTGTATGTTTATTGCAGCATAGTTCACAGTTAACAAAGATATGGAATCAGCCTAAGTGCCCATGAACTGACAAGTGGATAAAGAAAATGTCACCACACACACACACACACACACACACCCCCACCCACCCACCATGGAGTGCTTACTGCTGAGACATAAAAGAGGAATGAAATGATGTCTTTTGCAACTTGGATGAAACTGGAGACCATTATACTAAGTGAAGTATCTCGGGAATATAAAAACAAATATCACCTGTTCTCACTCATAAGTGGGACCTAAACAAGGGCTATGTATCTTCATAAAGTGGTGTAATGGACATTGAAAGCTAAAGGGGGGGCACCAGTGGCTCAAAGGAGTAGGGCGTTGGCCCCATATGCTGGAGGTGGCAGGTTCAAACCCAGCCCCAGCCAAAAGCTGCAAAAAGAAAAAAGAAAGCTAAAGGGGGGGAGAGATAAATATATACTTATTGGGTACAGTGTTCACTATTCTGGTTATGGCTACAATAACAGCACTTACTTCAGCATTATACAATTCACCCATGTTAAAAACAAACAAACAACAACAAAAATACTTGTACTCCATTAACCTATTGAAGAAAAAAAGTTCATAAAGGAAATTAAAAATGCTATTCCAGTGAACACATGAATGATAAGAAAGCTAAAAAAGCTTTACAGCTCTTACGAAGAAAATTATAGTGATCTGGACAGATCAAACCAGCCGCAAAACTCTTCCAAGATTAAGCCTAATTCAGAGCAAGATCCCAACTCTCTTCAATTCTATAAAGATTTAGAGAGGTGAGGAAGCTACCGAAGAAAAGCTGGAATCTAACAGAGTTTGGTTTATGAGATTTAAGAAAAGAAACTATCTTCATAATATAAAAGTACAAAGTAAAGCAGCAAGTGCTGATATAGAAACTGCAGCAGGTTATCCAGATGATCTAAGATAACTGGTGAAGGTGGCTAACTAAGCAAAATATTTTCAACAGAGATGAAACAGCCTGATATAGGAGGAAGAGTCCAAACATTCGTAACTAAAATGTAGCAGCAATGACTGGCTTCAAAGTTTCAGAAGACAAGCTATCTCTTTTGTGAGGGGCTAAAGCAGTGGGTGACTTTAAGCCATATGGCCAGGGAGAGAGCGATCATTAAATAAGTGTCAACTTATAAAAACAAACATAAAGTAAAAATTTTCCATTAGGAGTATAAAATTAATTTTCTTAGCTAGAAAAAAAAAAAAACAATACATGGTAGAGAGTGGTTGGTGAATGGTGGCAAAATGAGATGAGGAAGGTGACGCTGGTTGAGGCCATAAAAACATATAAGCAAAATTGTATAAAAAGTGGTGGGAGGTGGTGAGAGGTGCAGGTTCAGTTGCAGTTTTGTGCATATGGCTAACCAGTTCTCTCAGCATGAAGCAAGGATTCTTTTCCCCAGTGCATGCTTTCATTTGGTTTATCAAAAATCAGATGGCAATACATGTCTGGTTTCATTCAGCATTTTTTTCTGGTTGCATATGAAATGAAGTGTTATTCTTTTCAAGTTTTTCAAAGTATGATGTTGGTACTTTGATGAAGATAACATTAAACCTGTAGATTGTTTTGTGTAATATGGACATTTTAACAATGTCTATTCTTCACAACCATGAGCATAGTGTGTTCTTCCATTTGTTGACATCTTCAGCTATTTCTTTCCTCAGAGTCTAAAGTTCTCTCTGTAGAGATCCTTCACATGCCTTGTTAAATATAGTCCAAGGTATTTCATTTCCTTTGAAGGTGCTGTGAAGGGTATTGTGCCTTTGATTTGATTCTCAGCTTAAATGTTGTTGACATATATCAAGGCTACTGATTTGTGGGCATGAATTTTACATCCCCAGACATTACTGTATTTCCTTTTTCTACTGTTTCAGGTTAATTTGAGGGTACAAAGAATTAGGTTATAATGTTTCCATTTGGTAGGTACAGTCCCTCTTATAACTGTGTCTGACCCCCAAGAGGTGTGCAATACCCGCTAACTTTGTGCCCATTAAATAGGAGCACATCCATACCTCTCCCTCCTTCATTATCCTCACTCCCTCATTCCTCTAACCCCCCAACTTGAATTGATTTGAGATTTTCTCTTATATGGGTGTGTATTAGATTGTCTACTGGTTTCATATTAGGATTAAGTACATTGGATTCTTGCTTCTCTGTTCTTGTGATACTTTACTAAGAATGTGTTTCAACTTCACCCAGGTTAATACAAAAGATGTAAAGACCCCATATTTTTAATTGCTGAATAGCATTACATAGTATACATAGGGTGACCAGACGTCCCAATTTTGGCGGGACAGTCCCGCTTTTCAACAATTTGTCCCGCGTCTTGCGGCATTTTAAAAAAGTCCCGATTTTTGGAAAGAATGCACGAACAGGCTGGAGAACAAGAAGGGAATATATGGTTTTCGGCCGCCATATGGCTATTTCGCCAGAATATGAGTTTTATATTATTTTTGTTAATTTTATAATGTTAAATTGTAATAAATAATTGCTGAGAAGTGATTATCGAGAACTGCTTATCAAAGTTTGCCTTGTTGTCAGGCCCTGCCCTAGGCCGCGCCCCTGCTCCACCCCCACTCCGCCCCCCCATGTTGTCCCACCTTACAGATGTTAGAATCTGGTCACCCTAAGTATACATATACTAATGTTTGTTAATACATTCCTAGGTTGCTGTGCATTTAGGTTGTTTCACAATTTTGATGATTATAATTTGACCTGTGATAAACAATCCAGTGCATATGTCTTTATGATCATATGATTTATTTTTTTTCTTTTGGGTAGATGCCTACCTAGCAATGGGATTGCAGGATCACATGGGAGATCTAATTTGAATACTTTGAGGATTATCCATACTTCCTCTCAAAGAGATTGTATTAGTTTGTAGTCTCAATAACAGTATAAAAGTGTTCCTTTCTCTCCACATCCATACCAGCATCTGCAGGTTTGGGCCTTTGTAATCTGGGCTATTCTCACTGGAATTAGGTGATATCCCAGGGTGGTTTTGCTTTGCATTTCTCTCACAATCACAAATGATGAGCATTTTTTCCTGTGTTTGTTAGCCATTTATCTGTCTTCCTCAGTGAAGGTTCTCTTCATATCTCTTGCCCAGTGGTAGATAGGATTCTTTGCTCTTTATTTGTTGATTAAGCTGAGTTATCTGCAGATACTAATTATCAACCATTTGTCAGATTTGTAACATTCAGATATATTTTCCCATTCTGAAGGTTGCCTTTTTGCTTTGCTTGTGTTCTCAGCTGTGCAGAAGCTTTTAAGCTTAGTTATGTCTCATTTGTTAATTTTTGTTGTTGTTGCGATTGCTACTGAAATCTTTGTCATAAAATCTTTCCCCAGTCTAAAATCATCAAGAGTTTTTCCCACACTTTCTTCTAAGATTTTTATCATTTCATTTCTTAGGCTTAAATTTTTTATCCATCTTGAATCAATTTTTGTAAGTAATGAGATTTGTTGGTCGAGTTTCAGTCTTGTAATATGGTTATCTAGTTCTTCCATCACCATTCGTTGAATAGGGATTTTTTCACACTGTATGTTTTTGTTGGTTTATCAAAGATCAGATGTCAACTAGACACTGGTTTTATCTCGTGGTTTTCTGTTATATTCCATTTGTCTATGTCTCATTTTTTGTTCCAATATCATACTGTTATGATCACTGTGGACTTGTAATATAACCTAAAGTCTGGTAGAGTTATGCCTTCAGCTTCATTTTTATCATTGACAATAGCCTTAGCTGTATGATTTTTTCTGGTTCCATAAAAAATGAAGCACTATTTTTTTTACATTTCTTCAAAGTATCATGTTGATATTTTAATAGGAATTGCATTGAATCTGTGGATTGCTTTGGGTAGAACAGACATTTTGACAATGTTGATTCTTCCCAACCAAGAGCATGGTATGTTCTTCTATTTGTTAATGTCTTCTGCTGTTTCTTGCCAAAGGGGAGGGTTTATTTAAGAGAAGAGTTGAATACACAAGAAAAAAAAAAAACTTTGCTGGGAAAATTCTCTTCATTTATCTTGGACATTTTCTCTTGTAGATGTGTCAAAATCAGCTGGTCAAAGCCTGCTTAATAAACTATAAAATTTCAATTCATAACATACCTCTTATCAAAATCTTAAAAGATGAGAACTACCCCAAATTGATCATAGGAAAAACCTACAGTGAGCATCCTGATTAATGGTGAAACACCTAAAATAATCCTACTGAACCTAAGAGGAAACCAAGGATGCTGCCATGAAATTACTGATACTCTACTTAGCATTTTAAATGCCTCATGCTTTCTCCTTGTTTCTGTTAATCCTCCATGCCTTTGGTTTAATTCGCCAAATTTTATTTGATCCACTTTTTCCTCAATCCGTTTGAAACTTTATATTCTATTTCAATTCATTAAGTGGTTCCCAGTGGGCACCCACACTTCAACTTTAAACATATTGTCTAGGGTTTCGTTGTTCTTTCATATTCAGTGTCTGTAACTCTCAGGACTATACAAGAACTTTAGTAACATTTAACTCCTTCTGGATGCTCTCATACCCCAAATGCCTATGTCAGTCTTCTGGCATTTTAATCCCAAAACAACCATTTTTCTTCTAGAAACATATTTACATTTCCTAATTTCCATTCTTACTAGTTCCTCTTAGGAAGCCCACTTCTTCTTCATAGGTTATGCTTATTTTTTTGTTTGTGGCTCAAAAACATTGGAGCTTTCACTGCAGGTAACAGCTCCAGTCAAGCTGTCCTAAATAAGAAGGGTTTAATAGCTTGTATACTCTAATTTCCTGGTAAGCTGGGACTTCAGCTCCTGTTTGAATGGGATTCAGGTTCTGTTTCTGTAAGCCCTTCCTCCCTTCATGTGGCCCTGTGCTCCCAAACATTTATTTGGCCACAGAGTTATTTCCCTCTCAAAGGTGTGGGAACATGTACCATTGTGTTCTCACATTCATTGATGCCAACAGGTAATATTCAATGTCATCCTAACTCTGCTTTCCTTTTAGGTCTCATCTCTCAGGTAGGTTCTGGAATTTTCTCTTCACAATAGTTCATAATTCCAAATATGCATTATTGCTACATACTGCTTAGGAATCTTGTCTTCCCTCAGTCAGAGAAATCATTCGTCATTATCTCTTTGCTCTCATCCAAACATTTACTTCTTTTGGTAGAACTGTGTTTTACCAGGCTGGCTTCTGGATACTCAGTGTGAAAAAGCAGTCCTACTGTTCATCCCTGTCTTGCCTTATTCTGGGGCTCACTCTTCCCACATGGCTACTTTACTGATTTGCTCCTCAGTCCTTTCCATTCTGTGATTCAAACCATCAGCATCCTTTGTATTCTAGTAGCTTTGTTCTTTATCTCAGATATCTCTAATTGGCTATTTGTATTAATGCATGCTGTATTTGAGGGATGTCACATTATCCCATATCTCTCTGAGGATATTAATTATACTCTTTAATCATCTTTTACTGAATCTTTTATTAGTTGTATTTCTTTACATGTAACATTTCCTTTCCCGTCTCTTTCATGGCATCTTCTTTTCTAAAATATTTGGTAATTGTTCAAACAACCCAAACAACCTTCATCTAGGCAGTAAAAAAATGTTGGTAGGGGAGGTCCAGGGAGACGGATGACTTTTTTAACAAGCACTGAGCCACTGAACCATGTGTATGTTTGATAAAACATAAAAAAGCCAAAAAAATTAGAGAGAAGATGAGTAACTCTGTCAGTGTCCCCAGCATAGGGCACGGGGACTCAAAGCTGATAATAAAGGTAGATGTTCTGGTTGTGATGGGTGGAGAGAGAGGAAAGTGCAGAAATGGGGCTTGAGGAAAGTAATATTTAGCAAAAGCCTAGATGGGAGAAAGGGAGGCTGGCAGCAGGTTAGTGTGCAATGTGGATGAATAATGATGGAAACCCGTACATGTAAATGCTGAAGGAGGTCTGGATAAAGATCAAAGCTGAGCTAGGCATGGGTCTGAAACTCATGCAGGAATAGCTTGCTGATCTTGGGTACCTCAGGATGGCCACATATGACACAAGGCAGCTCTTAGTGAAGCACCTCAGGTGGGGCTAGGGAGGTGCAGGGGCAGTGCTGTGGAGTTCTAGTAAGAGACAAGGATGGGGTAGGCCCTGATTCTAGCTCCACATAGTGGCCAGGCTGTATGTGCAAATCTTCTAGATCCTCACAGGGCCGGCGTCCTTGTGGCAGCCTGTCCCACAGCAGTGGCCTTGCCCTACCGGAGAGCTTCTTTCCACTTGGCTGCCTCTTTCTGCAGCATAAACCACCTCTGTGTAAGGTGAGGTCTCATGTCTGATGGGTTTTATGTAAGCAACGGATTTTACCTATTGGTCTGGCTTCGAGGGGATATCTATTTCCACAGGGCTTTCATGCTCTTCTACAGAGCACTGGGCTCCTCAGAGTGCTCATGTGAAGCTTGATTAGAGATTTTGCACCGAGTTTGGAAGCCCTTTGTCCCTCCAAGATGAATCTCTAGGAGAAGGGGCTGAAAACATTAGTCTGGAGTGACACCAAGACTCATTTCCAGGTGCCACATGGCTATCCGGTCCCAGGCGCATCCTGTCAGTGGGCATTGCCTGGCCACATCTGGAGGGTTGTGTAATATAAGGCAGAGCTTTCAGGCAAGGGAAGACCTCAACATGTTCAAGTTCTTGCAACCAGTAAGGACGGACCTAGACATGTGATGATTAAATTATGGCAATTCCTGCAAGCTAAGCTGATCCCACTTTGGTGGAATTCCTTGCAGTTGGGTCTGGAAGTCTAAAAACCAGGTGTCACTTCTAGGAGATCCTTCTAGGAAGAGAAGCCCAAGGATCCCCAGATGCTGTCTATCACCAAGATTGTAAGAGCGAGTGAGGAGGTACCCAGTGGAAAGCACACTCTCTGTCACCTCTTTTTTTAGGTATATTCCTAAGTATTACATTTTCTTTGAAGGTACTGTGAAGATAATTGTATTCTTAATTTGCTTCTAAACTTGGCTATTATTGGTGTATACAAAGGCTACTGATTTGTGGACATTCATTTTATACCCTTGAGGCATTACTGTATTTCTTGATCACTTCCAGAAGTTTTGTGGTTGAGCCTCTGTGGTTTTCTAAGTATAAGATCATATCATCAGCCAGAATCTCATTGTCTTAGAATTGGCTTCCTTTGTGGTGAGCAACAGTGAACCCCTCCTTGTGGTATCATTAACAATAGCTTCATCTCTATAAGACGGGTGTTAAAATTCCTTGATTTATGGTATTGTAGGACATTGGTTAGACCAATTAATGTCTGTTTCATAAATATGAAAACATTTCATTTGGGTGCATAAATATTTCATAGTGAAATGTCTTCTTCCTGTATTTTTTCCTTGACTAGTAAGAAGTATCCATAATTGTGTTTTTTTACTTTAGTTGCTTTAAATCCTCTTATATCTGAAAATAAGATTGCAACTCTTTTTTTCTTCTGATTGCTGTTTGCCTGAAATATTGTTTTCCATCCCTTATCCCTAAGTCTTATTTTGTCCTTTGAACATTATTTCTTACAGATGGCATATGAATGGCTTGTGCTTTTTTACCAAGTCATCCAGCCTGTGCCTCATTGGTTGGCAAGTTAAGCCATTAACATTTATTGAGAGAAGTGTTAAGTGTGGTGTAGTTCTATTCATCTAATTTTGTGAAAGTCCATTGCTTAGTTTTATTTTTTTGTATCATTGTGGAAGCTAGGTTTTGTCCTTTAGTTTCTGGATGTTTAGTTTGCTGGTTGTCCATTGTGATGGTCAGTGTAGAGAATAGGTCTAAGTATTTTTTGTGGAGCTGGCTTTGTGGTGGCAAATTTTCTCAATGTTTGCATATCAGTAAAATATTTAATTTTCCTATCAATTTTAAAGCTTAGCATAGCAGGACATAAAATCCTGGCCTGTTTGTTTAAGGAGGTTTAAAGTTGATGATCATTCCCTTCTGCACTAAAAAGTTTCAGTTGAGAAATCTTCTATTACTCTAATTGATCTGCCTTTGTAGGTCAATTGGCGCTTACTCCTGGCTGCTTGCAGAATTTTCTCTTTCATCTTCACTTTGGATATGTTCATAACAACATGTTTTGGAGAAGCTCCATTTGAGTTGAGATGACCTGGGTTTCAGTACCCCTCTGAAAGAAGTATGTAAAAATCTTTGGTGATACATGGGACATTTTTATTTATGATATCCTCCAGTACAGCTTCCATTCTTCTGGGGCATTCTTCTTCCCCTTCTCAGATACCTATAATTTATATGTTTGAATGCTTCCCCAAATCCCATAATTCTCTAAGCAAATGTTCTGCTTTTACTCTCTTCTTTTATGCCTCTTTAACTTCCTGTGTTAGATTAATAGCTTTATCCTATAGCTATGAGATTCTTTCTTCTCCATGGTCTAATCTGTTATTAATAATTTCTACTGTACCTTTAAGTTCTTTGATTGGCTCCTTCAATTCCTTAATCTTTGCTATATCCTTTCTATATATTTCACATCTTTCATCCCTTATTTTGTTGTTTTTGGAAGGCTTTTTTGTTATTTTTCACTTTTGCAGCAATTTCCTTCCTTATTTTTACAATGTATATTTTAAATGTCCTATCTGTCATTTCTATCATTTCATCATAGGCAGAATCCTCTGTGGTCACTACCTTACGATCCCTTGGGGGAGTTGCTTTGTTCTGATTTGTCATGTTAACAGGATTTTTCTTTTGGTTCCCTGCTCATGAGTGTTTCCTTCTTATCTGCTTCTTTCTCCTGCTTTTCCCTTTAACTTCCTCTTTTTCTTTAAATTACCTTGTGTCTGTGCTTAGGTGTTGAATTGTCCTTTTGGTATAGGATCAAAATGAAGAGAAGAGTGAAGAGCAAGAATGGAGTAAAGATAAAAATAAAGAAAAGAAAAAGGGGGGAGATAAAAGGAAATATTGACAAATAAAGTAAAGAACAAAAAGAGGGATACAGGAGTAATAATCGTGTTTAGCAGGGTGCTTTGACCTACAGCCACTACTCCTGGGCTCTCATGGGCTGGGATTGTGGGTCCCTTGAGGTCAGGGGTCCTTACTCACTTAAGCAAAATAAGACTCCCCACCTCTACCAAATAGAGAAGAAAAAGAAAGCAGTATGTCAAAATGGAGACCTACCAACAGCATATTTCAAAAGGCCAAAGTTAGAAGGACTCACTTTCCTTGACCCAGGCCAATTGTGTGACACCCTAGTCCAGGCCTTAGAGTGAGGTTCTGTCCCATTAATGGAACACAGATTGACAAGGAATAAATCAAATCAGAAAATAAGAAAAAATAATAATAATACAATTATATAAAGGAAGTTAAAAATTATATATATATATGTAGATATATGATAAGAAAAGTAGAAAAATCTTTACAAAAAGAGAGAAAATAGGACAGGAAAAAAAAGAATAAAAGGGGTAGAAAAATTCCACTAAAAATGGAGCCCTTATCATTAAAAAAAGTAAAAGTGGAAAAATAAAAATACAACAAAATAAAACAGACAAACAAAAAACCTTAAGGAAAAATATTTGAAAAAAAAAGAACAAAAGTATCAAAAAAACTGTAGCAAAATGGAGCCCTTACTAATGAAGAAATAAATAATGAAAAATATAAATATAAAAAAGAGAAAAATCTTCAGAAAAAAATAAAATTCAAAAAGGAACAATATATTATTCCTTTTTTAGAAAGGAATATACTTGTGAATATATTGCCTAAACAACAGATGATTTTCTGGGGCAAGAGATGCTAATAATGATCCTGATAAAGCTGCATAAGATGAAGGCTAAAAGGCACTACCTTGCCAAGGACAACTGGTCCTGTCTTCCTGATTTATTTGCCCTCAATCTTTGCAGAGTTGAGAGCCTGAAGCTCTCAGCAGCCTATCTAATAGACATATACATTGACCTTTCTAAACAATGTACGTTGACCATGGAGTGGCTTTCCCAGGAAAGTGGCTTTCTCTAAAGTCTCCCTATGGGTGGTTGCCCACCTCAGCAGGTGCACCAGAATTGGCTTCCTATTAGGTTCCTGGGGACTCTTCCTACCAGACAGCTCTCCCACAATGGCTGTACCTGGCCACCAGCCAAATGATGAGAGCTCTACTCTGCCTGGTAGCTCATACCAGCCCCAGTGCACTATTCAAGATCACTTGCTCACCCAAGTTCTCCCAACAAAACCCCAATACATTTTCAGGTCCAAAAAAAAGAAAGAAAAATGGAGTGGTGCCTGTGACTCAAAGGCAGGGCACCAGTCCTATATGCCGGAGGTGTTGGGTTCAAACCCAGCCCTAGCCAAAAACTGCAAAAAAAAAAAAAAAAGTCTGCATGGCAGGCATTCTTTGTCTGAAAACCACTGTAGAACCAGCCAACCTCTGCCGACATGCAAGCACTCTCCTTCTGTGCTGCTCCCGAAACCTTAGTTGGCACCTATAGTCTCCTGCTGCCTCACTGTGACCCTGATGCAATATTTCTGGTCAGGACCTTCCATACAGAGGTAGCTGGAGTCCTCCCTCCCTGATATCACCACAGGTGTCAGCAAAGATGTCTCTAGTATGCCATCTTGCTCTGTTTCCCATTATTGTACTTCTTGATCATTTCCAAGGGCCCTCCATACAGAGGTAGCTGAAGTCCTCCCTCCCTGATATCACCACAAATGTCAGCAAAGGACATGTCTCTAGTATACCATCTTGCTCTGTCTCTCTTTATTGTATTTCTTGATCATTTCCTTGTGGTTGAGACCCTGAAGTTTTCTAAGGATAAGTTTATATCATTTTCATAGAGTGAGAGTCTGAACTCTTCTGTCCCAGTTTAAATACCACTGATGCCATTCTTTTGCCTGATTGCATTGGCTAGAACTTCTAGCACTATGTTGAATAGTAGCAGTGATAGTGTACATTTCTGTCTGGTTCCATTCTAAGTTGAAATGCTTTCTGTCCTATTCCATTCAGTATGATATAGGGTATATATTTGTTGCAGATGGTCTTTATCAGTTTAAGAAATATTCCATCTATGCCTATTTTCTTAAGTGTTCCTTTGAGGAAACAATGCTGAATATAAAAGATTTAAATTTAAGATATGAAACAATACAATTTCTAGAAGAAAGTATGGGGAAAACTCTTGTCCGTATTGGCTTAGGAAAAGATTTACTAAAGAAAAACTGTGGCAACTGAGGTAACACCAAAAATAAATAACTGGGACTTGATCAAGCTAAAAAACTTCTGGGCAGCTAAGGGCACAACGACTAAAGCAAACAGATAACTTTCAGAATGAAAGAAGATATTTGCATACTACAAATCCGACAAAGGGCTGATAACTAGAATCTTCAGAGCACTTAAACTGTAGAGTCTAGTTTTTCCATAATCAAAAAGAAAAAAGCAAACAATCAAGAAGCATGAACAGAACCTTCTCTGAAGAAGACAGGTCAACATACACATGAAAAAATATTCACTATCTCTCAATATCAGAGAGATGCAAATCAAAACCATCTTGACATATTACCTAACTCTAGTAAGAATAGCTCACATCACAAGATCCCTATGCTACAGAAGCTGTTGTGGATGTGGAGAGAAGGAAACAGTTTTACCTGCTAGTGGGATTGCAAATTAACACAGTCCCTGTGGAAAGAAGTAAGGAGAATCCTCAAAGAGCTAAAAGTAGACCTATTTGATCCCACAATTTCATTACTATGTATCTACCTAGAGGAAGAAAAATCATTTTACCAAGATATTTGAAGTAGAATGTCCATTGCAGCTCAATTTATAATCGCCAAGATGTGAAATCAACCCAAGTGCCCTTCAATACATGAATGGATTAATAAATTATGGTGCATGTATACTAGGGAATACTATTCAGCCATAAAAAGATGAAGACTTCACATCTTTTGTATTTACCTGGATGGAGCTGAAGAATATTCTACTTAATGAAGTATTACAAGAATGAAAAACAAAGTATCCAATAAAGTCAATACTAATATGAAAGCAATATATAAACATGTACTTGCCCACATAAGATAGAAACACAATTAAATTCAAGTGTGTGAGAGGAGGGAAAAGAGAGGAAAAGGAAGGGGAAGGAGGAATGGTAAGCTCTTATTTAATGGGCACAATATAGGGGTATACAGTACACCCCCTGGGTGAAGGGCTCAACTACAACTTGAACTTTACCTGAAAAGGGCAAACAATGTAACCTAATCATTTGGAGCCTCATATGAATCTGAAATTAAAAAGTAAAAGTAAAAATTGGTGCAATGAAACTACAGGCTTTTCTAAAGGGAATGGCATAGTCAAATGGTTTTAAAAGAAAATCATTGCCACTTCACTGATATGAGAATTTTAGATAAGGTTGAGGACAAGTAAACCAACTACTCTTATTTTTCATGAAGGTAAATCTGCAGTTTTAATGTGCTTTAAGTTCATCCATCAATATATTTTCTACT
>NW_003852622.1:2109365-2111159 GCF_000181295.1 Otolemur garnettii
TCCGACCTTTTACTTTCTTCTTTCTTTATTTAGTAGTAATAGAGTTCTGATCTTTCTCCCAAATTCCAGTCCTGTATTTCCAATTTCCTGATGAATGTGTTTCTGAATATCTCATTGACACCATAATTTATACATACAAAAGCTGAATTCATTATTGTATCTTTTACCCTATATTAGTCATTTACTGTATTTCAATTTTATTTCTTTTCTTTAACCTCCTACCAATCACATATGTTCAATTATTACTGTTCTGAAAATATAACACATTCTGCAAACACATTAAAAATCGTTGATGATAAATTCCACTTCTGCTTATAATTCCTTCCCTAAGTTAACAATGAGAAAATTAGATAAAATACATTAAAAAAATTTTTATATTAGAAAATCAAAATGCATAGTATCAAAATACCTACTTCAAGCAAAATGGAAAAACATGGGGAAATTATCTTCATATCTTAAAAAATGAAATTTTTAAACATTTAAATGTTTAAACATTTTTGAACATTGTACATCAGGCAATATAAGGCAGTAATCTCTGAGACAGGGAAAATAAATAAGGTAATTTCTCTAACTGTTCCCAATTTACCACCTGATGAGAGATGACATCTTGCTAAAGGGGACAGAATCCACAGAGAACCTGATCATCTCCATGACTTGAGGATATGAGTGGAGAGTCCAAAGATATGAGAAAGTCTGGAGTCCACAAGATAGAGTAATAGAGAGGTAACAGCTATATTGACAGAGAGCTCTCTGGTTCTACAAGGAGTTCTTCTTGAGTCTTTAACAGAGTATTGATCAGTGTATGAGTGTACAAAAAACTACTTGAGACCAGAGAAATTCCACCCAAAAGGAGCAGAGATAACAGTCCATGAAATCATATATGCCCAAGGACAGTTTCTGTTACCAAGAGTCTGTGGTAATCCTTGTAATTTGCAAGGAATTAATTATAGCACTCAGAAGGATATTTCCTCATTAGTGGGACAAAAGTAGACATAGATCAAAAACTATTTTGGTGCCACTTAAGAAAGCTTAAAAGAAAAATAAGTGTTGAAAAAAACAAACTGTATCTCCAAATCTTTACTATATCTCAGAAATGATCACGAATATTCATAGGAATACAAAAAGTATGGCACCTGGAAAAATAAAACTTACAATATCTGGCATCAAATACAAAAATATTTAGTAAGCAGTAAGTCAGAAAAAACATCAATAATAAGGAGAGAACTAAGTAAACAGACTCAGAAATTAGAGATTAAGAATCAGACATTAAAAGGGTATTATTACTATATTGTGCATGTTTAAGAAGATATAGGAAAGATTAAGCACATTAAGTAGCAACATGGAAGATATAAAGATACACATCAAATTAATGAGAATAAAAATAAAATATCTCTGATAAAATACACTAGATGGAATTAAAACATCAGAAATTGAAATAAAATATTAGTAAACATGTAGAATACAAAATAGCCAAAATGAAGCAGAGAGAGAAAAGAGGTGTAAATCAAAATAACACTGGGAGTTTGGGGAGCTCTTCAAGGAACCTAATATATGTGTTTTTGGAATACTCACATGAGAGAAAAAATGGAAGGAAAAAACTGTTTGAAGCAATCATGACTGAAAAAGATCCAACTTTGATTAAAACTATAAATCCACTGGTTCAAAACTTCAAATAAACTGAAATACAAGACATTAAAAATAATCCATAAAAGGAAAAATGATAAATTCATCTGTATAAAAATTAAAAATATTGCTTTTC
This sequence comes from Otolemur garnettii, assembly GCF_000181295.1. Lineage (NCBI taxonomy): Eukaryota > Metazoa > Chordata > Mammalia > Primates > Galagidae > Otolemur > Otolemur garnettii. Next base: position 2,111,125 of record NW_003852622.1, read on the forward strand.
AAAATTCAGCATTACATTACAGACTGAGAGAACAT
>NW_003852623.1:0-914 GCF_000181295.1 Otolemur garnettii
GTGCATATGGTTATTAGAGATAAATTGGACACGAACACTGGTACAGGCTGTAAATCCTGGTGGTGGAATTCAAGAGTCAAAACAGATGGGTGGCCAACAAGAATAATATTCCATTTAAATAATTTTTAAAGTAAGAGAAGGTATGCAGAAGAGAGATGTCACTCTCTCAGCAAGTTTCCTAAGTCAGTCATTGGATCCAGAGTCTATTGATTGGAGGGTCATATCTGCATGAGGAATGACCCTGTAAAGTCACAGCAATGACTAACAAGAGCTGTGCATCCTCAAAGCCACAGACAGCTGATTATAAATGTCACTGTTTACGGGGAAAGAGGAGCACGTAGACGCTCAGGGCCACGTAGACCTCAGGGCCACGTAGACGCTCAGGACTACGTAGATGCTCAGAGGGTTAGTGGAGCTGGATCTGAATGACGCTGGTGACAGAACATGTATGACCCTGCTTCAAAACCACAGGTGTACAGAATGCACATGATACATAGACTATGACCAAACAGGCTTCACCCACATGTCCCATGTCCATGTCCCTGGGTCCCTCTCCCTGAGAGCCGGCCCCACTGCCCAATGCTGGATCCCTCTCCCTGAGAGCCAGCCCCACTGCCCAGTGCTGGGTCATTCTCCCTGAGAGTCAGCCCCACTGCCCAATGCCAGGTCCCTCTCCCTGAGATCCAGCCCCATAGCCCAGTGCCAAGTCCCTCTCCCTGAGAGCCGGCCCCACTGCCCAATGCCAGGTCCCTCTCCCTGAGAGCCGGCCCCACTGCCCAGTGCCGGGTCCCTCTCCCTGAGAGCCGGCCCCACTGCCCAGTGCCGGGTCCCTCTCCCTGAGAGCCGGCTTCACTTCCCAATGCCAGGTCCCTCTCCCTGAGAGCCAGCCCCACTGCCCAGTGCCAGGTCCCTCT
>NW_003852623.1:1129-2294 GCF_000181295.1 Otolemur garnettii
GAGAGCCAGCCCCACTGCCCAGTGCCGGGTCCCTCTCCCTGAGAGCGTGTCCCAGTGCACCGTGCCTGGTCATTCTCCCTGAGCGTATCCAGCATGGATGTATTTTGCAGCTGGCAGGGCCATCTCGTCATTCCCTCATCTGTGGATGAAGAGTTATTTCCTTATAAAGGAAAAAGAGGAAGGTTGTGAAACTGTCCCCATTCCCCATTAACTGTAAATCACAAGACTACTGCAAATGACAGAGATTAATGCCACCCTCAGAAGCCTAAAGGATGTGGCAGTCATGTGTCATTATTTTCCTGCTTAATTCAGTGATATGGCACCCAAAAAAGAAAAGATTGATCTTGACAGTTGATGGTAATCTGCTATAAATGTATCAAAGAATGCAACAGGTGGTAGCCCCAGGACTAGTTTCTGTTTTGGAGTTGTATAGAAACCACCATATCTTGCTACCTCCTATGTCTATAAGACTTATCTCCTATCTTGAACAATTTAGGAACTAGTGATCTGAGAAACAAACTAAAATTAGAATACAGTGCGATGAATTGGTAACAGAAGACTTTGGAACAGTGGCTCTCAACCTTCCTGATGCCACAGCCCTTTAATACAGTTCCTGTGGGTCGTAACAGGTTGAGAACCGCTGCTCTAGAGGATGCAAAGATGGGAATGGGGAGAGAGAAGGAGAGAGAGGAACAAAAAAGAAGAGAGAGAAGAGACACAGAGGGAGGAGGGAGAGAGAGAGAAACTGCTTTTGGCTTAGTTCAGAGATCATGAAAACACCGTAGGGGAGGCTGTGAGAGGTTTGCATCAGTGAGCGAGCAGGTTGCTTCAGCTGTGAGGACTGACACACAGGCAAGATAAAACAGAGCATTATACACCAAAGAAGGAGCGTGTGAAGACACAGCCCTGGGAACGTCGTCCAGGGCAGGGGATAAAGATATCACACCATTATTCTCTGCATCTCCTTATTTGTTTAGAGGCAGAGAGAAGACATTGAAGGACTCATTTTAATACCTAACTTTCTGCCTCTGAATCATGTTCAGTCAACATTTCTCCTACCAGATATGTGAGTTCTCAAAGCGGAAACAATGAGTATACTTTTGAACTTGTTAGTTGTTTAATAATAAAAATGCCATGAGGTGGAAATGAGAGCACAGGTGTGCTC
>NW_003852623.1:3380-13072 GCF_000181295.1 Otolemur garnettii
AAAAAAAAAAAAAAAAGAAACGAATTAATAGAGCAAGACAACAAGAGCCCTATAGCATTCACTGGCTTAAAGAATAGCACAGTATGAAGACATGAACCTTGAGCGGATAGAGCATTTTAACAAGGAATTCACATTGGCTTTTCTGGTGTTTAATCCTAGTGATATTGTATATCATAATGATAAGATTATCCCTGTGGGTGGTAAAGTGAAGTAAAGCAGACTTACAAGAAATAAGCAAAAACGGGTCTGTTCAGGAAGAATCTCACAGTAGTGTCTTGGGGACACAGGGATGCACACAAATGAATAAACTGACCACCTACTGCACCTGCCACTGTGAAGTTCCAAGAGCAGCTTGGGGCAAACACAAGTGGGAGACGGTGGACTCTCTCTGCAGGACCTCAGAAGGCTCTGCAGAGCGCTGCACTGAGTGGTGAATGTGAGGTGGCTGGGAACGTTCAGGAGGGTGATATAGAGAGAAGCAGAGGAGGGAAGGAATGTGGAATGTGGAAAAGGCAAGGAGTTCGGTCTGCAGCTGAGCGCTGGGCCAGGAGGGCCTGGGAGAGTCCTGGGCTGTCCCCTGGGGTCAGGAGGAGGAGATTACCCCACCCTTGAGCATCTCCCCAGGAAGCTGACACTTTGGGAGTCCCCTACAGCTCCAAAGCTGGAACTTGCACCAAAATAGGACATCTTGTTAAAGCACAGTTCTGACTGCGTCACACCCTGATTCTGAAGCTTACAGAGAGACCAATAACTTTCCCATAGCTTCAAAGCTAATTAGCTGCAGGTCTAGGACTCGAATAATTTTCTGACTTTAAAACTATGCTCATTTCTCAGTATCATACCGGCTGACAAGAAGATAGAGAAACCACTGAAAGCAAGAAAAAATAAAGAAAGAAAGAAAGAAAGATGAGGACAGTGTTTAGAAAGCAGGCGGGAAGCTGTGACACATGCCAACTCTGTCTCACGTCTCTAAGAGCCAAAGCTTCTCAAAGACTAAACTCTTTCCTGGAGGAAACATATATGAACTGAGAGAGTCTTGTACCTTTTTAGGACAAAGGAGAACTATCCAGAACAGCACTCAGTGGGCAGAACACCTATGACTTCACTATCCAGGAGGGTGGAAAATGATTCTTTGGGAAACACCAACTTAAACGCCCATCCACGTCAATCCCAAACTTACACCTTCTCCCCTGGGTAGATCCTTGGATTATTTCCCTTTCATTCTTCTTCCTGGAATATGTACGGTTGTTCACAAATTCATTACCTTTCAATAACAAACTGTAGAGTTACCCAAATACTTTAGTAAATGTCCTCTGGGATCATGTAATTCCTTTAGAGACATACGGGGAAGCCCTCTGTCTCCTTGATTTACAAAATGCAGATGGCTACTCATTCTTGAATTGTTACAGATGCCTCCTGACATCTTTCTTAGCACCCTTAAAGAGAGAGGCATAATTCTTTAAGACATAATATTACACTTAGGAATTGCTCTAAAAGATCATCAATCTTTTGTGCATGACTCTGAGTGCTCAGCTCGTGTTAAATAAACCATGACAAGGAATGAAATTCAAAATACTTTGAGTGATTTCTGCAAAATGCTCTCCATTTGCCAATTATGTGCTACCATATTTCATGTTATCCATTATTCTTGGCTAAAAATACAGCTGTGACGGATAGTGTATCTCAGAGGAAGTTTCATGATTCTCCAAGGAAATACGATCAATATGTTTTGGCCAAGACACTGCTTACATTTTGTACTTGGTGAAAGTGATATTGTGAGTGATGATGATGGTGGCTTTATCTGTAGCTGCTGATAAATCTAGCTTTTAGGAATATAAATACAACTAAGAGTGATATCAACACCAAATGGCCCAGTTATCCAGAAGACGCCTGCTCGATAGAGAATGGACTTTCACCAAGAAGAAAGATAATCAGTGAAGACAAATTCATTTCTTTTTATATAATGTATGATAAAGAAAATAAATCCCAACTTCAGTAAATCCTAACTTCAAATAGCAGGAAGGAGAATTGTGCTCCTTACCTCCCACCTTCCAGTCACAGACTGAAAAATAGCTAAAGCTTTAAAATTTATCATCCACTTTTTTCTTAAAAGTGAATATTATGACCCATAGAGAAAGGAATGTCACTATTTATCAGATATTCTGATCCTTCTTCATCTTGGAGACTGCGTAGCTTGAGAGGAGTCACTAAACCTCTCTGAGCCTCAATTCTTTTTACTACCCTAGGTGTTTCTAAGCAGTATGTCAAGTATCAAGACTAACAAAACGAAAAGATATAAAGAGATCTTCAAATATGAAAAAAATCTTTCTTTTTGCATATTACCTAGAGAAAAAATATTTTCATATTAAAGTAGGGTTAAAATTAAAACCATAGATTATTTTATGACCACAGTCTATAAAGCTGTATCTACACAAATGTGCTAACAGAGTTTATATAGTGAATATATATCTATATAATATGAATTAATAGATTTATGAAATTAATAGCAATTTATGTATTATCATATGTCACCATTATAAGAAATGTGCTTTAAGTAACACCAGCAGTTAGAGGCATTCTAACAGCATAATAAAACTTGTCTGCCATCTGCGAAAGTCATCGAACCCAGAGGTACCCAGACGAAGCCACCTTCATAAATCCTACTCTTTAGCAACGCCTGTGGCTCAATAGGTAGGGTGTCAGCCCCATATACCAAGGGTGGCGGGTTCAAACCGGGCCCTGGCTAAACTGCAACAAGAAAATAGCCAGGCGTTGCGGTGGGCACCTGTGGTCCCAGCTACTTGGGAAGCTGAGGCAGGAGAATCGCCTAAGCCCAGGAGTTGGAGGTTGCTGTGAGCTGTGTCATGCCGCAGCACTCTACCAAGGGCAATAAAGTAAGACTCTGTCTCTACAAAAAAGGAATAAAATAAAATAAAATAAAACCTACTCTTGGCTGCACTGAGGTTGTATCCGCCAGCCTGCAGGTTAGGGCCACACTGACCCTCCCTCTGCTCCTGTCTTCTGCTGGCAGGGCACTCCGTCGGCTTGTCCAAATCTCACCATGCACCTGTGTCTGGCGTGTCAATCTTTTCTAGTCTCATGGAACTTGCCATGTTACTTATTCACAGGTTTGTGCCAATGATGCTTCCTCTTCCCACATCTCTTTCCCACCTTCCCACTCCTCACATTGCCTAGAAAAGTCCAATTTGTTATTTAGGGTCCAGTTTACGAGAGTAAGACATTTGGGCAAGAGATAAGGATGTTGCTCCAATGATATCAATAGCCAGAAACAGCTAAGAGCTGGTGAGGGCAGCATGAGCCCAGCCACAGAGGGATGTTTTCATTTCTACCCCTGGCCAGAGCCGAGACTGTGCAAACCCAGAGCCCCAGGTATATAAAATAAGCCATCTCCTCACCTAACCACCTCTGCTCCAGAGCTACCTGTAGCGATTTAACAGATTAACTCAATTCTAGGAATAAAGATTAACTCAATTCTAGGGATGAAGATTTTGAAGGACTAGTGGACAAAAGGTTGGATTGATACTGATGCCAGATGTGCCCAAACACCACTGGGCCCCCTTGTTACGGTGAAAACATATGGGGCCAGGTAATGGGTTCAGTGGGTCTCGCTCCCACCTGGTGGGTATTTCCTTGGTCCCCAGAACATGGCTGAGATGGACACTATTCGCAGCTGGAGGACCTTTACTTTCTTCCCATGAGCCTTGGAGGAAAGCCAGAGAGCAGGATGGATAAATCTAAGTCCTTGAAAGTGGCTCCCCATTTATTGACATAACAGTAAAACAGAACATGCCACATCTGGCAAGATTTGTAGAAATTAGTGCAACAGATTTCAAAGATAGAGGAGTTGTGGTTCCCTCACCATCAGTGTGTGGTTGGCCTGTTTGATCATTGCTATGTGGGTCCAGCAGGTACCCCAATCCCAGCTGCTCCGTGGCTGTGGCATCCTTCCTGAACACGAGGAACACTGCTTCAAGAATTCGATATGTCACTAATGATCTAACAAATGCCTTTTTTCTATCCTCATGAAAGTAGAAAACCAAAGATACTTCACTTTTCATCAGAAACAACCCTTCCAGTGACACCTTCATTACACCTGCCCGTGTCTGGGGAGCACTGATTATCTCCACACTCCAGAGTAGCCAATCAGTTGGGTGCACAGCAACTGACAAGTTACGTGGCTTCAATAGTAAAATACACGTGTCCCAGAGGATGGGAGGAAAGGACAACAAACATTCAGAGAAAGGTTTCAGGGAGCTAGCGGCATGGGACATGGTAGGATGTCCATCTAAAATAAAGGACAGGTTAATCTGTTCACAGCCCTGCCACTAAGAGGTGCAGTGTTTGTTGGGTCACTTTGGATTTTGAAGCCAGCTTATACCGCACATTGGAATACGCCTGTGATCGTGGAAAGATTAGAGGCAAAGCTACAAAGTTAAGGTGGATCCCCCAGAAAACAGGGCTTTTCAGTAAATCCATATTTCAGAGAAGCCTTCCCTAGATCTCAGGAAAAATGACTAGAAGCTTCCCTGGTGCTACAGATACATCCGGCAGAGAAGCAAATGGTGCCCGGAGGCCCTCACAAGCTCAGGAGGAAAGTCGCAATGCAGAGTTGATGGATCTGGCCTTCAGTGCTTGAGAAACAGCCTCTGTGGTGCTCACAGGCTCTGGTGGAGATTGCATGCCTGATCATGGAACATGGAGTGAGCAGCAGCTTCCATCGTAAACCCGGGGGCTCTCGGGATGACCAGGTCGTAAGTCTGGGCCAGCAGAGCATCACACTTCACGGTGGGAAAAGTGTGCTTGGATTTGGGACCGAGCAGATGGTCCCGATGTTTATGATACCCACCTCTGTTCACAGATGTCCGCTCCTCGTCTAACATCTGTGGTCTCATAAAGGGCTCCCTGCAACCAGCTGACAGAGGAAGAAAAACCCAGGCCTGATTTGTGAATCTGATATAAGCCAAAAGTGGACCGGCTTCAGCGTGTCTCTGCCCACCATGCTCTGGGGACAAGGCCCAGGACCAGTCCTTTCAGAGGGAGTTCAGGCAGGCCTGCAGGGGACACCTGGACACTCAGTTTTCCGTGGGGAGGAGTGGCCTGAAGTGAGGATGAATATCTTCTCTTGTAGATCAGAGGCCTGGAAGAAGTAAGTTTGGAACATCAGAAGCAAAATGGTCTGGAGAAGAGTCATGAGGACGGACCCAAGGGAGAGAGGACAAAGCATGAGGACCCTTGATACCAACGTCCTTGCCACCTGGAGCATGTCACTGTGCAGAAGCAATGTGTCAGTCACACAGAGCACACAATGACCTGCAGAATGGACTGTGGGTGACCGGTGCCCTTAGTTTGAGCAATAAAATAATAAAAGAGGCAATCATGATGTCAAGGGCTGATTTAGACATTGCTGCCTAATCCCCAATCTGCCAGCAAACAGGCCAGAACCCCACGTGAGGACAGCACCCAGACACAGGACACAAGTCAACTTTACTGGTGACTTTCCACTGTGGACTGGATTTACTAGACTTAATAAACACTCCCAGTAGTGTAGTCTCCCCTCCCTTCTGGGTCTAGATTAACATCACTCTGTGAGGACTTCGTTAATTTATTAACAATAACATGGACTAATAATACATATCGTTCTCCCCCACCCATTGTCTCAGCAACAATTCAAAGCAATTTGTCTAATTCATAAGATCTGCTGGTTCTACCCTTTATCACCTGAAGCGGTGGAATAGCAGAATGATGCAGGGGTCTCTTAAAGCCTCAGTGAAGATCCTGGCTTTGGGACGGCTTATTGTGGGGCTGGGGTGTCCCCTGGACACGCAGAACCACTGACATTGTGGCTAACTTGTGGTTCTACACGCAGATCTGAAAACTAAAACATCCAGAGAGTGTGTGATCACTTTTCCCTGCCCTTAGGCTCTGGTTCCAAGAGGACAGGGATTTGGGCGGACTAACCCAATAAAAGTTCCACTGACCCAGGTCTGCCTTCTGGAATTTGGGAGTCCTAAGGGCAGTCAAATATTGGGTAAGGAAAGAGCTTTGTTATACCAATGAGAGCACCGGGCCTTGAATCTGATGAGGAGTTTGGATGTCTGCTCTGCAGCAGAAGATGGCAGGAGTGTGTCTGAGTCTCGGGGAACTCACGGGTGCTGTCAGGTGTGGAGAGAGAACAGTGAACAGCAACCGCACGGACAGCCTGACAGGACAAAGCAACCAAAGGCTTCGGGATTCAGCCTGAGGGTCTGACTTGCCCCACCAGGCGAGCACACCAGGCCAATTAAATACAAAGCAAAGGGGAGGGGACTAGCTCTGTGGAGAGTGGAGGAAGATGATCATTCACTTTTTAGAAAGGCATATAAAAAGACAGAATAAAAGAAGATAATGGATAATTTTACTTGTGATCAGACTGAGTAATTTTACTCTCTCCAAGTGGGGAGAAATGAAAGGCTGGCAACACAGGGAAGAGAAAGGACACATGAGTCAGCAGGGTGGACGGTGAGAACGTGAACATGGGCAGGTGGGCAGAGTCTCCTGATGGGAGGACAGAGTCGTTCCTCTACTACTGGTGTCACGCAGTTTAGCTGCCACCATTGGTGATCATTGTAGGTGGACAAGGGGAGTGCTGAGTGTTTCTTGGAAGCAAAACAAATATGTAAAATGCTGTACTGGAATAGGAGGAAATAAACCATTTACAAAGTTTGGTTTCTGACTTATAAGATGGTTGTCAGAGAGTAAGTCCCTTAACACAGATGTCTTAAAAGCTGAGCAGTTATAGGTGTAACTGGATTCAGTGCAAAACTGTGGAGTGTGTGTCAGAAAAATTGGGAAGGAGAGTATCAAGGTCAAGGGAGCTGGAATGTCAAGAAGATGCATTCCAGGGTATTGGATTAGGTCTGCATGATGTGATTAAGACCACTGGTGATGTTAACAGGAGTTATTGATAGAGGAAGACAGGGTGCCAGGTGCTAAAGACCTCAGTGAGTAAGGGTTAGTGACTGGGGAGGAGGAGACACAGCAATAAAGAAAGAAGAGGGTAATGGGTGGTAAAACTTAATGACGCAACGTGAAAGGAGCTTTGTTTATAGCTGGGGAAGAAAGAGTTTGGAAGCTGAAATGAGAAGGAAGCAGAAAAGGCATCCCACTGCAGGAACTGACCACGGACGACAGAAAACCAAGATCGTTTTCTCTGCCTTTCACTCCCCCACACACACGTATTTACATATTTCACCTGTGTGTGACACACAGACGAATGCACCTACCCTCAATACACCTGTGCTCACTTCATTAAATAGGTTTATATGATTTCAATGATTCTCTTCGAAGTTTTTCTGCCATCATACGGCATATTCATTTTCCACACCTAGTATATAGAGGCACGCTGCCTCAACAATTATAACCAGTGTGTAGATTGTTTATACGGATTTAACATATACACGCATCCCTGCAGTTACACAAATTATGTGTGCATATCTCTAAGTATATGTTTATTTTCTCTGTTAATTTATTCCTTTTCCGAATACCACGTAACAGGGAGTTCAAGTAGAGGTGACTTCAGCTAAACTTTGCTTTTAGAAACAGACAGGCAAAGACCTGAGAATGACAGGAGGAAGAGGGTCCCAAGGAAGACAGGAGGGAGAGGGTCCAAGGAAGATGGGAGGGAGAGGGTCCCAAGGAAGACGAGAGGGGGAGGGTCCCGAGGAAGACAGGAGGGAGAGGGTCCCGAGGAGGATGGGTCCTGAGGAAGACAGATGGAAGATGGCCCCAGAGCCTGCAAGAAGGGTGGGAGCAGGAGAGTGTTTCTGAGCTGTTGGTGGCCTGCCCCACATGTCTCCCCTCTTCACTGTTCCAGCCCCAAAGAGGAAGAATCAGCCAGGCTTGGCTTCAGGGGACTTGGGCCTTCTCTCCAAACCCAAGTGTGATTCTTAACTGAGTTAGAGCAGTGCTCTAACTGGTTAGTGCTCTAACCATTTGCTCTGATCCATTGCGTGATTCTAGCATACAGCACAAGAGAAGCTCTACTGTGGGCATCCCTGGGAGTGAGTTTTCTCTCTGGAAAGATAAACTTTCTGAGAGGCTGAGGGTAGGCCGACCTCCAACTTTAGCGTCCAGGCCTAAGAACGGGAATCACAGTTGCCCTGCTGGAAACATGGTGAGATTCTGCCTTACTAGAAAAGCAACCTTAGGAAAAGAGTGACCGCTGATATCTAGGGAGAGGTTCAAAACTGGAGTAAGAACAGAAATACGCCTCTATCTTACTGAGCCCAGTTACTGCTACCAGTGCGTGCGTCCACTAGAATTCTACCAGTTGTATTTTACCTTCTTTCTACTGCCACAGACATCCCCTATTAGCTGGTAGATCTACCAAAATAAAGGAAGCTGGATTTCTGAGTAAACAGACAGCTTTGAGATAAATATGACATGGGTAATGACATTTATATAACACCTACCATCTATAGGAAATGAGAAATGAGGGGGTCAATTCTCAAGCAGAGATACCAGCCACGGGCAAAACCAAACCCACATTTAAAAAATAATAAAGTATAACATTAGTAGTTTAGTATTATATTGATTACATATTTACATACAAATATCCACTGATTATATTATACTTAGTGGTATGTAATATGTAGTTAATAACATATTTAAAAAATAATATATGGTAATTGTATACTCTGTATGATATTAATGATTCTATTATATTAATCATGATAAAATAAAGATCCTTGACATGTACAAAGAACTTTCTGCTCACAGAGCACTTGTTCTCAAATCCTTCCCTTTAACCTAGAAACCAGCCATCAAGCTCCTGTCCTGGAAGCCCTTCTCCTCTGCTTTGTGCTTTAATAGATCTCACTGTCGGAGGAGACAGGAAGATTGATAGAGCATGCAAATTTTTGTTTTCCTTCTATTTGACTACAAGTCATTTTTTTTTTCCTGAGCAGGTGGGAAGAAACAAAGTGTAAATAATAACAATGCTTTCAAGTCTGGGGAGCTGCTGAGGATTGTGAATCTGTCTGTAAAAGATGATAAAGATGGAGCTGTGATACAGAGAGCGGGGGCTTGGCAGAGTCTCATCTGCTGCCTTTGGACAGGTAACACATCACGTCAGGACGCAGAGTGAAGGCTGATGTGCCAGAGCGTATTTAAATTGACAGTTCCCGGGGAGCAGCACAAGAGAGAGTGGCACAAGGCAAGAATGAAAGGCCGGCTTCTCACAGACCCCCGTGTGGAGCAGTGTGCTGAGTGACTGTGCGTGTGTTTGTACACACTGAGACATTATGAGTGGAATTCCTGGTACCATCCTCACCATAATATCCTAAATTCTGCCTCAGGATTGTGGCCATTGCATCAGACAGAGCTGGACTCCTGGAATAAGCCAAAAGAGATTTATCTTGAAATAATGAGTGAATATTAGACTTGCAAAGTGATGTCAAGGCCACCTGAGCCACTTTTATTTCAAGAGATGAGTTTAAGAGCTCCATATAGTGTCCCTGTTCAAAGTGGCATAGACGGTAGCAGAGCTGGGGTCAGATTGACTCAGAGTCGGAAAATAAGCAAGAAACCCATTCCTGCTCAGTTTGTTCATTGGAACTGAGGCTCATCCAGACAGGAAGAGTATAGTCATCTGACAATGTCAAGATGGGAAGAATATATGGTGCAGAATATAA
>NW_003852623.1:13161-25010 GCF_000181295.1 Otolemur garnettii
TCTCAGGTTGGCTTTTTGGGAAGTAGGCAGAGAGAATGAAGAATCTTCCTATGTGTGGGAAAGACTATGGGCAAAAAAATACCAGTTTGGAAGGAAGTGGGCCTATTTTCCTAAGGATTTGTTATTTATCTTGCCCACCCTTCACCACCCCCATTTTGTCCTCTGAATCTCCATCACATACAGTGTAAGATGCTCTTGGGGGTCAGGAAGACCTGAATTCAATTCTTAATCTCTCGTCCTCTTGTGTAACATGGAAAAATGCCAGAAAGTATCTGGCTTTCAATTTTCTCTGTTCAAAAATTGCTGATCGTGCAAGTGATGAGATGATTGTGTCTTAACTGTGATCAACTATTTAAGTACCCTAGTTCAGGGTGTAGAACATAAATATTTTACAATGTTATTTTTCGTTCCCCTCATCTTTATGCTTATGGCCCTTATTTTATTCTTTACCTTATAGCTGTTTTGGCAGAAATCTTATTTCACTTCAATGGCAACTCCAGGTAGGAATCAAGACCTCGTCAGCATGGTGTCACTGGGCATATTACTGGATATTTTAGAGAAAAAGTTAAATTCTCTGCATGTTTTGAGGCAGCTCTGAAATTTGTAGTCTTGAAACAATTTATAGCAGAGATGCTGAGGCTAATCTGATATTTAGAGAGTGATCAAAGCCCACTTCAAAGCTGGACCCATAACCCAGGTCCTTAGACTGACCGGTGAGACCACACTTGTGTGTCGTTTTCACACAAAGTAGCTTCATCCACGGCTGTGTTCTATTTCTAACAGTGAGTGGCATTCCTTTCTTCTTCATGACCAGTGCACAGCCTTTGTGTTGAAATGGTAGAATTATAATACAAAAAGTGTCTGGATCAATAAGTCACCTGGAATTTCAGTGGACAAGAAAATATGTGCCCAAGAAATCAGCTTAGTTTGTTGAGCCTCTGACTTTTTGGAGGTGGTTGGTTAGCAGAGCATAGCCTGACCTATGTCAGCTAATTAACTTCATTAACAGTCTTAGGGAGTTGATTTAGGAATTGGGTGAGGAAAATAAGATGTGAGGACACTGGAAAAGGCTAAATATTACTGTGTTTTCAATCCTGCAGCTGCGTTTCAATTAAATTATTGGCAGTTCTAAACGAGACTGGGCGTCCTAGCTGACCTGACTCGTTCATTCCTAAAGCAAAATTCACCAGCTGAATGTGGCAAATTGCTCTTTCAATTTTAATTTGGCAGAAAAGTCAAGTTCTCACACCAGAGAGACACAGCTGGAAAGGGATTTTCAGGGAACAAAGTAAGCCTTTCCAGACTTTATTTGGCCTCTGTACAAGAAAGACAGGGTCACACACATAATGGCTGTCCATACTTTTTGTTTTTTCAGTTCTAAGATGCCAAATTGCTCTTTGTTCATGTTCTAAACAGCAGATTAAGATTTGTCAAACATATTGGTGTGGTGACCCATATTCCATGCAGCAGGCTTAAAACAGTTAAAAATTAACCAGCTAAGTTATTAAGTTATTGTAAAAAAAAAAAAAAAAAAAAAACCTCAAAAAACCAAAACTCAAGTTTTGAGCCAAAACTGGCTGCATTCCAGGGAGATATGGACTGTGATTACACCAAGGTGGTGTGGAATGTCTCCAAAGTTCTCTAAAGCTGGAAATGTCTACATATAAGAATATCCCACATCTATCACTATAAAAAGTATCTTGTTTAGAGCAGGAGAATTCCAGAATGACCCAAATCTAGCCTATACAGCTTGAAGGAAAATAAAATCAATTTGTAGTTAATGACAAAAAAACAATTAAAAACTAAGAAATAGGGCTCCTCTAGCTCAGTGGTTAGGGTACCAGCCACATGGACCGGGGCTGGTGGGTTCAAACTAAGCCTGGGCCTGCTAAGCAAGCAAGCAAACAAACGAACAAACAAAAAACAGCCGGGCGTTGTGGCAGGTGCCTAGTTCCATCTACAGTGGAGGATCACTTGAGCCCAAGAGTTTGAGGTTGCTGTGAGCGATGACACCACCACACTCTACACAGATTGACAAATGCACACTTCATCTCTGTGATTCATATAGACTTTCTTTCTGCTAAGTCCAGATTTCTTCCTCAAACTCATCCTCACGAGCTTCATCTTTTAACATTCCATGAGTGCTGGAGTTTGTTACCAGGATAGCTCCAAGACGCCTTTAAAACTGTGCAAATCAGAGCTCATTGTCTTCTCTCCTCAATTTCCTCCCTCTGCCCAATTTTGCCTCTCAGCAGACATCACCAGCTTTCGCCAGCAGATATGCCCTCGCCCTCTGCGGTCTCCTGTTCAACCTCCTGAAAGCCCTTTGTCCTCCTCCGGTTCCTTGTTCCCCAACTGAGCACATCTATGTGTAAGGAACATTCTGAGAGGCCGCGTGAAATCATGAAACTCCAAAGGCTTCAATCCACCTTTAAAGCTTTAATGACATCCATAACCTTGAACAACAGTGGGTAAGAAAGAACTGCCAGGTACAGTAAAGGTCAAAGATGCTTGTTGGAAAAAGTTGTCAGTAACAGCAAATCTATAAAGCAGAGTTAGCCAAATGAAAAAGAAAAAAAAACTTCCTAAATGGAAGTGTAAAATGTAAAGGGCAAGTCTAATACTCATTTACGTGAAGAGCTAGGGCAGGGGACAAAGACTGGACAGAGGGGCAGCTCTACTGCCCTGTCCACAGTTCTGGACACGGGTGGTTCAGGAAACCCTGAAGCTGAGAGCGACCCGGCTGCCGGTGATCTCTGCTTTCTGCAGAGAAGCAAAGTCTGGAACCACTCGGAGAGTCACCCCTGTGCTGTCACAAAGCTGCCACACTCTGTCACATGGGAAAACATCCGTTGATGCAGAAATCAGTTCTGGCCCTAGCATAACCCACATCTCCTGAAAATAGCTGGTCCTGTAAAAATATATCTCATTCAAAGACAGGAAATTGTTGAAAAGAAGTGCCCCAGGATTCCTACAAGGAAACCACAAGAAACAAGGGGAAGGGAGGAGATGTGAAAGATGACGGGGCCTCGCCAGAAAAGCTTTACACAGAGCAGATGCCACATACAAGCAAACACAGGCCATAAATACGATTTCAAAAATACCTTTAAAAAAAGAGTGTGCTGGTGAGATGTGTCAAGTTAACGGAGAAAGATGAAGCATGAGCTGGCAGGACTTGGGAAATGAGGGGAGAGAAAGGAGAAAGAACATCGTCTACAAAATCCCGTCTGTGCTGGAAACAGCACAGGGGAAATAGAAGCTGTTGAAAACATGGCAAGGCCGTGGAAGACGGAGTGAGGGGGAAAGAAGATAGAAGGGGAGTGGACAGAGCCATTAAAACACTGCTGATGGCAGTCATGCGACCTCATACACACACACACACGGACACTAGGCAGTCTGAAAATTAAACATGGTAGATCTTTAAAACATGACTTCATAGATAATTTAAAATATAAAACAAAACCTAATTTATACATAAATTTTCAGATAGATAGATAGAGAGAGAGACATAAAGATAGAAAGAGAATGAGAGAGACACTAACCCAGGACTTTTGAAAGAGAACGCTGAACTGGTACAGTGACTAATCTCAGACAAAGAATACTTTAGACATCTCGGCAAAATGATTACATTATCCGTATGAGAAAAATATTAGCCCAGACTCAAAATTCTTCACAGTGGCATTTAAAATTGAGGACAAGGGAGCAAGTAGCTACACCATCCTCAGGGAAGCAAGACTTTTAGCCCAGCTAAACTTGGACCTAATTATAAAACCAAAGTTCATTTACTTGTTCAGAAGATAGGTGTTGAGCGATTCTTAACGTAGAACATGCTCGGAGCAGAAGATAGCACAGCAGGGACAGCCGCAGCAAGTTGACAGAAATCTCTGCCTGCTTGGATCTCACACTCTAACTGGAGGAAAATGATGAATGCATCGAAGAGGCCAGTGTCAGCGTACACGGAGGAGGCAACTGAGAAATGCTCGGGAGAAAGATAAAGACCAGGGAGCTGATAGAGACGTGGCCACTGCAGAGAGGATGGCCAGGGAAAGCTTCAGGAGAAGGGACATCTGAGCCAAGCTGTGGGTGAGGAGAGGAGGGAGCCCTGTGGCTGTCTGGGGAGAGAGCGTGCCAGGTTCTGAGAAGGGCTGGACCATCGGTGTGAACTGTCCATTGCAGAGCTTAGACCTGGAGGCAGCAGTCCCCAGGTACACCCATGTCACCCTCGGGCCACCAGGATGGACATTGCTAACTGATCAATGAGTCTTTGCCTTTCAGTTAAAACCCCCCCACGGTATGCTTGCCGTGCTGTGCTGTGTAACCACTGCTGTGCGATCTGAGCTGTAATCAGTAAGACTTGTCCTGTATCCTTATATACAAGATGAGTAACGGGTGACTATCTGTTCCTCCCCTTGGTTGCTTTATTTATTTATCTACTTACAGTATTTTTGAGGCATGGGCTAGAGGATCTAAATATTTGCAAAGTTATAAACACCTTACGAAATGTGAGCAGACAGCGGAGACTTAAAAATTCTCCTTCATTCACTAACCTTTCCTGTTTCTGTCTGAGTAGCTCACCTGTCTATTCCCCCTGCCATTATCCAAGTCTGGGGGTGATGCCGTCTCCCCCCCTCTGCCTCAATCCTTCCTGAGGAAGCAGTATTAAATTGAATTTATCCCTCACTGGCTTCCCTAATAATACCCCTAAGTCCCACGTCGCACGCTATCCTCACCTATTTATATAAATATTTGTCATTTCCTCCACCTTCTTAACACGAATGTGGAGAAGAGATCAACGCCCCTCAATTGTCCTTCTGCCCTAATTAGATTGTCTAGATTTTTCTTCCTAAGTGCCATGCAAGCTCTACTCTTTTCATCCTCTCTAAAGTCTAACTCTTTGAATTTTATGTATTTATTTATGTTTCGGGTTGTTTTATTTGTTTGTTTTGTTAGCAGCCTCGTGTAGAGCTAAAAGAAACTTGAAGCTTGGGTGCAGAATCAGGACCCAGCCTGGTCTCTCTCCCGCTGGGCAGAATCTGCTTTCTCCTCTGTAAGGGGCAGTTTTCTCCTAAGGGGATCAGGAAAACAGTCAGGAGCAGCCCTTCTACTTGTGGATTCTTAGCAAGGTAGATCTCCATCTCTTTCTTCCCCTCATCTTTGGCTTTTGTTTGCTCATTTCCCATAGCTCATTGATTTCCTCCCATGCTGCCCCAGTGGAATGGGAAAGTACCTCATTTCATTCATTTTTAGTACAAGCTGGGATGATTAGTCATCGACAGAGAAGTAACTTTCAGCTTTTTCATCAGTACTTGAGTGGGGATAATAATATGTGCCTGCGTCAGCTAGAAACCTCAGCTAGACTAGACAAGAACTGGCTTAGGCCAAAAAAGTAAATGTATTGCTGCTAGGTGAATGAAATGGTTGGAGTGTGGGAAGGCTGCAGGCATGGCCAGGTGCAGGACTTGGTCAGGACTAGATGAGCTCAGGCACGTTCCATCTCTGGGCTCCACAGTAGATCCACTAATGGCCTTTATTGGCTCTGCTGGGTCAAGCACAGACTAACTGTCTCAACCACTGGTCTCATGCACATCCCAAGATTCAAAACCAGCAGCCAGGGAGCTTGGGTCCTCCAGTAGATGAGCCAAAAATGGGATCCTAACTCTCATAATTTTTTATTAGGTCACCCCTTCTAGCCATTGGTCTAAACCCTACTCCTCTGTCACAATGAAAATACATCACGGCATTAGGAAGGTTGAGAACCAGTGGGGTAGAGAAATGGGACATATTGGTTTGCTCCCGCCCTCAGCTTACCCTTGTCTACCAGAAGAAACACAGTGAGCTTCATTCCAGGGCAGGAATCACAAAAGAACTCAGAACCCCAGCTCTCTAGATAATGCCCCGCCCCCGGTTCATGTCATGTTTGAGGGTAACAGAGAGAATACAGGCTCTGAGCCTGCCTCTCCACAATCACAAGCTCACTCTCAATTCTGCCCGATATTGCTTGTTTCCATATTGTCTCTTTTGAACTCACTAAGAATCTTTCTCACCCTTTGTTCATTATAATGATTCTTGGAAATAGCAATAAGAACCTCTGTGTCACTATCAAATCCAAGGTCAGTTCTCAGCCTCTGCCTCCTGCCTGCTGAGCACCCTGGGAATTGCGGGCTCCTGCGGTCTCTTGGGTGGGCTTTCTTCATCGGATGCCCAGGATGTCCTGTTCTGCTTCACATCCCACCTCCTTGTCCCTGGTTTCCAGCTTCCTGTGTGGAGCCTTCTGCTCTGTCCTGACCTCCCAGTGCTGCGGGGTGCTAAGAGACATTTCCTGGTTCTCTTTCCTCCAGTTACGTATTCATTACACAATCCTTTCTTGATATATGGCTTGCAAACTGTCTATTTGCTGAAGAGCCAAAATACAGACCCCAGATACCTCTTCCAAATTCCTGTAGCCAACTTTTTCAGTACTTGCTCTCCTAGGTAGTCAAAGCATCTCAGACTTTTCACATCTAAATCAAATGTCCTGACCTCACCCCTAACCATCACCACCACACACACCCTCGCAGTATCACTGGATGGCAGCCACGTTCTTCCTCTGGCTCAGGACAAAAATCTTGGAATCATCCTTATCCCCCGTTCCTTCATGTGACACCTGCTTCCTATCAAACATCCTGTAGGCTGTCCCTGCTGTTGTAATGTTTATCCTGAACACAGCTGCTTGTCACTGCCCCTGCTGCCACCCTGGACAGAACACCTGAGTTGATCTTCACTGCTTTCTTCTATGTTCATGCTCACAACTACAAGGGTTCTTTATAATAAAAGCAAGATCTTGTCTCTCCTGCACACAAGACTCTGACAGGGCTTCACTGAGAGTAAAATCTAAATTCCTTCTCGGTGCTTTATAAAGACTGCACCTTGTTTGTGCCCCGGCTAAATCTTCTAATATTCTCTCCCTGCTCCGGGTGTAGGGGCCACCACGCTGTCTCTCAGCACACGCCTTTATCCTGGACATACTCGTGTCCAGAGACTCTGGCCCCAAGCAGCTTTCAGTCTTTGCTGAACTCTCACCTTCTAAGAGAGGTCAGTCTCAACTCTGGTTTTTTACCACATTCTTCTCCCCTTCCCTTCAGTGCTCTAATTTCCTCTTCACTCTGCTCTACTTTGTTGTATTTACTGGTGTTCATCACCTTATCTATAATGAGTGTGCTAATTAATCATTGAGAACATTTGCATTTACAAGGCAGACCGTGTGACACATGTGGCAGGTGCATGAGTGGGTGACCCACAGTTTTCTACCATGCCATTATATTCATGACACCAGAGAGCTTTGTTTTAGTAATTATCATACCTGTAATACATGGACCTACACTGTTCATGACATATGATAACCACTCAACAAACATTTACGGAGTAAATGCCTCAGAACCCATCTTACTATTTTAACTCTATTTGTTTCAGCCATTGCAAGAGCCCGGGACCCTGAGATCACCGCCCTTCCTCGATGTAAGGACCTGTGGGCAGTACAGCCAGCGAGCCCTGCCCTGCCCTGCCTTACACTGTCCTCATCCTGTCTGTGTGGCATTCATTTGCACATCCTGTCACTGTAGTGGTGTCTGTCTATTGGCCTGAAGCCATATCTCAAAGTACCTATAAAAGTGCCTGGTATATCAGAGAAAGCGCCCCGCATTTTGTTGAGTGAATAAATTAACCAATGAAAAGGTAAATGAATGAGTTGCTTCTCAGTCGCTGCAGGGTCAGCCCCTGAAGTTAATTCTAAGGATAAAGGGAAGTGATATTTCCCCCAAGGTCAATTTAAGGTCAATTTCTGGCTTTCCAGAAGACAGGTTTTACCAAGAAAATAGCACATTTTCCCGACAATAACCCAGGGAGATAGGAGAGTAACTAAAAATTAAAATTTACATGAAGTGTCTAATGCAGTATTTTCAATAAAAAGAACAGTAGAAGCCCCCTCCTACAAGGATTTAATGTGGTTATGGACGTCCACAGAAAAACAGCTCTGGATCAAATCTTTTGAGGAACTCCCACTCCAGAATTCTTTACTACAGGATAACTCAGAGCATTTGATAGACTCATGGAATTGTAAAGCTCCCCGAGGGGTGTTAAAATATTGATGAGAAACAATACCAAAGTATATTTTAACAGGTAAATCTTTACTCTACTAAGCATTTTTTAAGATTAGTTAACCATACAGATATTAAATTCCTTACACATTTTCACCTCAGTTCTACATAACTTTGGGATTATATTTGATTTATTGCAAATCGTATGGCCTATAAACTAATAAGCCAAATTTCTAGGTGAGGAGTTTTAGGAAATCTTGCTCTTCCCCTTCACTTTATACACATGCACGCACATAAAAGAATGCACACCTGCACCCACATATACGGAGATAAGATGATTATATTCTGAACATATCCAGGGATAGAACCTTAAAGCATCCAATGATAATTTAAAATGTTGATTTTAATGATGATGTCATTTTCAGAGTGCTGCTACATCATTTCTTTAAAACACACTTGAATTTGTTTTATTTAGCCATTCTTTAAAAAGGTAAAATACACTTGTATTTTCGGTGGGGGGGGCAAATTATTTACTTCTAGTCATTAAACAAGATTTATGTAAAAGCCCCTTTATATTTTAGTAATTAACTCTTTGTCTCAAAGGGGCTACCAGAATTTCAATAATATGAGATAATTGCTCACTAATTCTGACATGAACCTTTTCTTGGGAGAATTCTGAGGTTCCCTAGGTAGAGCCTAAAACTGGCCTTCAAGAGTGATGCTCTCTGAGTCCCTGGGAGGAGCACAGCACAAGGAGGGGTGGTGTGTGGGAAGGGGGTATAACCTGACGATTCTCTGGGGTGCCCTATCTTATTAGAGGGAATTGACACTAAGTGAGAACTCCGCATGATAAAGTTACTTGAGATGCATCATTTGAAATGAAAAAAGTCACGTGATTACAGGACCATTGACTGAAGTCTCAACATAGTTCAGCTAATTCCCTTGACTAGCCAAGCATGTTTTAGACTGATAGGAATCCCCTGGAGAACAGCAGCTGGGAAACTAAGAAGTGTGGGCTTCTCACTGGTGAACCATTATATTCGAACCACCTGCAAAGCTAGCACATGTCCCCTCACCACCACGAGCCCTTCACCTTGCCAAAGTCGTAAAGTGTCAACCAAAAAATGCAAATGTCAACTAATAAAATGCATATGCACACACACGCATATAACGAGGGGGGCACCGAGGCATCTGCATGATCCTGCCAAATGGCAGATTATTTATAGAGAGAGTTATTTTAGTTCGAGGACAGTGGATCATCCGTGCAATTGCTAAATATATTAAAGCGTGATATTTCTGAAAACATTGTACTTGGACGTTAAAAACCCACTACGGAAACTTTATCTCCGCAGTGAAGGTTCGATACTATTTCTAATTTATAGAGCTCCCTGCCGGAGGGTATTGTCAGGTTAATATAAAACAAGTTTGAGAAGACACTCAAGTAAACTCTCAAGAGCTACGTAAAAGTGACTTAATAATGTCATATTGTACAACCTGCTTCTCTGCCCATCCCTCCTGCCCCTTCCTCCCAAAGGTGACACTATTCCTACATTTACAGCAAAATTTAAAAAAGGTAACAGTAATCAGAAGCAAATAACTGTAAAGACTTCAGAGTTTTTCTAGTCTCACTATACACACGTTCACCCAACCAGCCCTCAAATTCCATTTAGAGACGAACAGGGCCAGAGTTTGAACTTTAAGTTTGCCACTACGCTCTTACAGAACAGGCACTGTAATTCCCACTAATCAGGTGAGTGTGGGGGGGTTGACGAGACTAAGTAACTTGCAGGTCAAACATTGTGTGATCATCAGCAGGTTCTACATGGGAGCCAGGACTGAGTCCTCCTACTGCTCTGTCTAGTTGCCAGGAGATAGTAGATAATTCTAGGGCCCTACTAATAGCAAGGCCAGAAAGATTGCACGTGGGCAAGAAGACAGCACCACTGCCAGGTGTCTCTGTCATGGCCGGATTCCCATCAGGATGGTTTGCCCCCCACACACACACCTTTGAACCTGCAGCACTCTGTCTTCTAATAACACCCTTTCACAAAGCTTTCCATGAATCATCCCCTCCTTGACGAAATCTGTAACTCTCATGGCTTTTTCTTCATATTTATCCAAAACTCTCTCAAGCCTCCTGTATCTTGGATGATATATTTTTTTCTGTGCTAGAATTTAAAACTTTTAAAGCAAAGACAGTGCCATACAGACCTTTCCATCTATGATGATGGCTTTCTTGGGCCAATCCACCCTTTGTGAAGAATGAAGGAAGGGGTGAGTGAGCCACGTCTAAGCCACCTTTTCCTGTCCTCCACCAGCCTCCTTCCATGCCACTCAGACGGACAGCTGACAGCTCTTTTCTCTTTCCAGTCACACACCTAAATTCATTCATTCCTTAAAGACTTTATAAGGAACTATAGTTCCATATACATATATATGCTGGAGTACAAGCATCACTGATAAGCCAGACTCCAGAGTTTTGCCAATCAGCGTGGAGTTTAAATCTCACCCTCTAACAGTGGAAGTGGGCAGTAATCATCTGGACAATGGACACTGGACCAATAGCCCAGGAGCAGCAAGATCTCCATTGAGAGTCTTAAAATTGCCATGTCATCATAGAGAACCCACCTTCCTCTTTCTGGTAAAAAATAATAGAGTGCCAATAACACCCATATCACCCACAAACCTTTGGCATTTGATCAACTTGTTAAAATTTAACCCATCTCCTGGTTGCAGGTGACTCACACATACAATCCCAGCACTCTAGGAAGCCAAAGCAGGTGGATTGCTAGAGCTCAAGAGTTCAAGACCAGCCTGAACAAGAGTGAGACCTCATCTCTACTAAAAATAGGAAAACTAACCAGGCATTGTGGTGGGCACCTATAGTCTCAGCTCCCTCCCTATCCCTATAGCCAGTGATGGACACGGAAAATGAGCAAGAAATACACAGTTATTGCTACAAGTCACTGAGATGTTGGGGCCGTTTGTTACGATAGCTTGACCAGTCTTCTCTGACTGATACAACACCCCGTCCTGGCTGGTGATATTGCCACAGTCCTGAACACAGACAGAAGGAAAGGATAACACAGAGAAGGAAGCACAGCATGGGCCAAAAGAGACATTCTCCAAGTCCCTTCTTGGTTTATTAGCACAAGATAATCATAAGTCCTCATCAAATGTCAGGTAAGCAAGGAAATATATCTCTACCTAATGTGCCCGGAAGGAAAGAGTGAGAAAAACAGACAAGAAATTCACAACGAGCTCTCACGACCACCACCTCTCCCCACCTTCATTTTGTAAGAAATAAAATAACTACATGAAAGATTTTCCAAATTGTAAAAGTAACTATGAAAATATGAGACAGGTCACAATAAATGTATTTATTGAAAAATCATAAAGGAGAATATGGTTAGAAGGTGAGAAGTCATTTACTGAGGACTTAGAATACTTCATGGACTAAACAAATATTAATCAATAACAGAATAACTTACAGACTTGTGGCCCCAGGCTTTAATCTTGAGACAGATAAACTTTCTGTCTCACCTTTCTTTCTTTCTTTGTTTTGTTTTGTTCTGTCACCCAGGCCTCAGCCTAGCTCCTGGCAACCTCAAAGTCCTGGGCTCAAGTGATCCTCCTGCCTCAGCCTCCCAACTAGCTGGGACTACAGGCATGCACCACAGCACCCAGCTAATTTTTCTATTTGTAGTAGAGACGGGGTCTTGCTCTTGCTCAGGCTGGTCTTGGACTCCTGAGCACAAGTGACACCCCCACCTCGGC
>NW_003852623.1:25227-28840 GCF_000181295.1 Otolemur garnettii
GATTCTTCCTTTCTAATTGTATGCGTTTTCTCACATAGGTTGATATGAAACTCACACAGACAATGAAGAACAAAGAACCCAGGTTGAGCCTGTAAGAGTTCACATTCCCACGGTTACTGCGGATCAGATCCCGAGCAAGTTCCGAAGTCTCCTGATTTTGCTTTTTCAGTTCCAAGTCAGGAAATAGGTGCCTATGTAGATGCAGTATCACCACCCTGAAAATGCTAAATTATTGACTAGATTGTCTAAAAGTCTAAAGGTTAGGATGTAATTTAGCAATCTGTTGTAATTTTTCATAACATGTTCTGTGTATGCAGATGGCAGAGAAAGAAAGAAAGAGAGTGGGCGGTGCCTGAGACTCAAGGAGTAGGGCACCTGCCCCATAGACCAGGGGTGGTGGGTTCAAGCCCAGCCCTGGCCAAAACTGGAAAAAAAAAAAAGAAAAGAAAAAGAAAGAAAGAAAGAAAAGGAGAGAGCAACAGAGTCCAAGAGCACCATGGAAAGGGGGACATATTCTTTGATCCTCTCTAATTATAGTTTATAGTTCTTGTGCAGCCCACCCATATTTATTTTCTCTAATGTTGTCTGCTTATGATAATTACTTTCCCACTTTTTTGAGCTAACCTGAGTAGTTTTCTTTACTTTTCTTTCTATACATAACAACAACAAAAAAAAGTAGGCAGTTTGTGTTATAGTTCTTAGTGCGTTCCCCGTATTGTCAGCCTGTGAAGCATTCCGTTCTCATTCTTACTTGAAATTATCTTAAATTAATAAACAGATATGCACTAGGTACCTCCTACTTTATGCTTTCACTGTCTGGGCTCTGAGAATAATAAAAATGCAAACAATAATCCCATACTCTTTTGGCGAGTTCAAAGTGTATAATAACGCTGGTGGTTATAATAATGAAACAGCTACCATTTTGAAGCATCCACTCTATATTCTAAATGATGGTGAGCGGTGTTGCTGTCTGTATTTTAGTTAGCGTTCATGGCTACTGCGGAGAAGAATACCACTGTTCTCTCTAGTTTTTACGAATAAGGATGTCTGCCATGGTTTGTAATTTCATACACCTGCAAAGTCATCATCGCCACCTAATCACCAACGTGGAGATATTAGGAGGTGGGACCTTTAGGAACCGATTAGGTCATAAGGGTGGTGTCCTATGAAAGAGACCCAAGAGATACCCATTCGCCCTCCCCCATCTGAAGAGTCAGTGAGAGGCCACTGATCGTGAACTGGAAAATGACACCTCCCCAGACACCAAATTCCATAACGTGACCAGGTCAAAACCCACAATACCAAGGAAGAGGAAGTTCCTGTATCTCTTGGATAAATGTCTTTCCACTCATTTTAATGTACATTTATTTATTCCAACAGTTATTTATGGAGCTTTCCTGATATTCAAGTCCCATACTGGCTGCTGGGATTTCAGAAAGCAAATAGACAAGGTCTTCACCTTCCAACCCCTGCAGGTTCTTGCAGACAGTCCATCACCAAGCAAATAAACAAAAGCCAAAGGATGATCTCGTCCCCCACTCTCTGTCGGGAAAGGCTCGTAGCAGCAGACCAATGCCCCGCCAGGCATCAGCGACGGCTTCTCAGAGATAAAATTTGACCCAGATAAGCTGGCATTCCCTGGGCAGAAAAGGGAGAAAGCTTTCCAGAGAGGAGTAATAGATTCATGAAAGTACTCGGGTTCCATAAGGATTTCGCAGCATGTGGTGGCAGAGGTGAGGATGAGACTGGAAAGATATTATTTAAATCAGGTGCTGGAGGAATTCGACTCCCCGAGACTGCCAGTCATCGTGTATACATTTACAAAAGCCCCGCAGTTCAATGACACTGCTTTTTTCTTCTCCTTGTTCATGAGTCCAAGTGGCCAGGTGCATATTTTACTTTAAAAACATTTTGCTTATTGTCTGTCTTCTCCAAGGGAATAAAGTTCCATGAGAACAAAGACTTGTCAGGTTTGTTCATTGTTACACCTCTAGTGCCTGGAATGGGGTCTGCCTTATAGAAGGATCTGAGTAAAGCTATATCCAGGGTACAAATGAATTTATCACGGTCTCTTATTATTAAAGCCTGGTGTGCCAGGGGTACATGGATGGTATGACCTCATGTGTGCCCTCCCGGAGCACAAAGTCTAGCAAATTAGCAGGCCGTGCATGCAGAAAAATACTAATGAAACATTACAGGGACCGTCACAGTGAATTAGAGAAAACGCTACGTGGCAGGACTTCACCAGGGATCTTAAACTTTATGCTCTAAGGAAAAGGGAACCAGTGGACACCTCTAGCTGAGAGAGTGGTGGATTGTTCTAGAACAGCACTACTGAAGGTGCGGTTAGCAGACTGCTATAGGCCCACAGCAAGTTAAGTACAGAAATAAAAAAGGTAGAATTGTCCCAGCCATGGAGCTTCGCTAAGACCACCAAGCATGTGGGGGTTAGGGGTCCTGAACCTGGTTCAATACTGGGCTGAGCTGGAGAGTCCAGCCGAGGTGTGGTGATGATGGGAAGCCGAAGGGTGGACACTGGAAATAAGCCTGCCGCGGCCCAGGCAGTGTGGACAGGGGGCAGAGGGACCTGCTCAGGTTTCAGGGGAACAGGGAGAGATTTTACTTAGGAAGGATGAAGACAAAGTTTACAGTACTCCCAGAAGAGTCGGAAGTGGGTCCCTCTCAGAGGGGAGAAAAGGTGAGAGACACACACAGGGCGGTGAGGGGGTAAGAAGTCCCCTCCCTCAGTGTGACACTGGCCGCCTTCCAGGCTCTCTGTACCCCCAGGCCCTGGGGCCCTCTTCTGTGGTGGGGTGTGAGGATCCCAGGGAGCCTGCAGGCTTCCTTCTCCACAGGCCAAGTTCTCCTCCCACCCCTGGAAGCCCCTCTCTTGATGTCCCTTCCAAGGCAGGTGACTGACAGAGTGGCCCCTACTGGACAGAGCACGTAACTCACTTGCGGCTTTAGCTACTTAATAGTTATGCACCACAGGGCTGGAGATTAAAAAGTGAGTGAGAAATCCTTCAAGTGGTCTTCCACCACAGCTAGTTTGAAATGCACTGTTGTAAAAACGACGATTCTGGCAGGCTTTTGGCAGTGCTTGCCTGGTGTCAGCTCAGGCTGAGCTCTCTGACAGGCGCCTCCAGTGCTGCTGTGCTGTGTGGCTGATTAAAGGCAGATCCGAACGCTTCCCGCACCAGATGTGCAGGCGTCAAAGCTGACACTCCGCTGGGAAGACACTTCTAATTTGGGACTTCACAGCACCTGCCCCAGGACGCGCGGTGAGGCCCTGACAGCACCCGTGGGAGTGCCAGGAGGGGCCCAGGGTGGGAGCTGAGGAGGGGGCATGTCCAATCAGCCCACTGCCCACGGGTTCCACCCCACATGGAAAAGCTGAGGTCTCCTGAGTTCTCAAAAAGGTGCTTGGGGCCCTCTGTGTTTAAAGGCAGAAATCCAACGGTTAGCCGGTGGGGCTCTGTGGGTGCTGAAACAAACCGGTACCGGAAAGCCAAAAGAATGAAAATTTGTTAAAGTTACAAAAGCAGCTTCCTAAAAATCAAGACCTTTGCAGAAATAATCTCAACACACACACACACACACACACACACACACA
>NW_003852623.1:28939-47682 GCF_000181295.1 Otolemur garnettii
TTTTTTTTTTTGCTACTGCTTATATTCGAAAAAGGAAAGACTGAGACTTTTCCTTGTATTATTATTAAAAATATTCTCTTTTCCTTTCCATCAAACAAATCTGCTATGTCTTTAATATCCAGTCCAGAGTAGCCAGGACGGCAGACAGAGACCAGTGGTATAAACTCCCTCCACAGTCCAGGGCTGTGCCTACGCTGATGGACTGAACAGCGTGGGGCCCGTCAGCTGGGGTCCAGTCTCAGGCCCTGTCCAGCCTGAGAGTCAGGTGTTGTTGGTTTTGTCTTTGTCGTTCTCCTCCCTCTCAGAACATCTCAACTTGCTCATTCTGACCTGCCTCTGCAGTGGATCCTTCCCAGTCTCCTGTGCTTCCTACCCCCACTCTGCTAAGTCTCCATGGGTCAGGGCACCCCAGGATCAGGTGCTGGGTGATAATTGTTGAACTGAGCAAATAAAAATACAGGTGACTGTTTAAATTTGAGTTACAGTTTAAAAATAAGTAAAATCGCCTTTTTTGTTGTTTAAAGAATAAGTATGCCCCGGTAAAATACTTGGGACAGAATAATACTAAAAAACAAACAAGTAAATGCACAAAAGTCAACCCCCAAACCCAAATCTCTCTTCCCTTCTTCTTCCTCATGCTGTCCCTGGTTGAGCACGTTGAGTCCTTTGGCTAATCTTGGAGCAGGTGATTCAACCCCCTGCCCCCCTCCCCCCGGCTCCTCTGCCTTCAACCTCCTTCATCACATCCCCATGCCTTTTCACACACTTCCCAAATCCAGATAAAACTCTCTGGACTAAGACCCTCCTATGTATTATGAACCCATTCAATCTTCCCCAACCCATAATTAGCCGCATCGTTCACCTTGATTTTTAAAGCAAAAAGTTATTGACCATTCTCGGTTCCCCTTCATCAGCATTCTCCAATACTTGAGTCATGATTACGTCTTGGCTTTAGCACCAAATTACATCCCAAGTATTTCCACTCATCTCAGTCTTCGCTTCTCTGTCCCTCGCTCAGCTCATCATCCTCTCTCCTACACACATTCCCAATGCCGTGCTAACTGCTCTCATCCATCTCACACTCACCCTTCAATAACACATCCTCTGCAAGTTAGTGAGACTTCTTTCCCAAAACTTTTCACTGAATTATAAAGCAGTAAAACCAGGAATGTTGTCATATCAAAAGCATGCAACTCAATAAATCTTGACAAATGATACACCCCTGTAACCAGAATCCAGTTCATCTACCCCTCTCCCAAGAAAATTACTTACTATCCAATTTTTCTATCACCACGGACCAGCTCTGTTAGGTTTTGTTACTTAAGTAAATGGAATCATACAAAAGATATCTTTATCTGATTCCTTTCATTCACATTCTATTTATGACAATCATTTGTATTTTGGATGTAGTTTCATTTCATCCATTGTCACAGCTGAGTAAAAGTCCATTCAGTGAACACCCCATGATGTTCGGTAGATCCTTCATGGTATTGTTGTGTGGGCTGAAAACATCAATGGTCATAGATGGCTCTGTACTCAGTGGGCATTTGATGCAAGGTGTGTTATTGCTGTTGAGTTTATAGAAAAATAGAAAATGATCAGCAGAAGTCATCCTGAGAATTCAGCAAACACCACATTTCTAGTGAATCTCATTTCATTTTGATTGGCATTAGGAGAAACTAGGTCAAGAGAATGTCATAGTTAAATTTCAAGATTTTGGGTATTTTTGACAGAACTGCTCCTGGACTTGTGGGAAAACTGCAGAAATGTGTATTGTGGAATTACTTGAAGAGGGGTGTGTAGCCCCTTGAGTCTCACTCTTTGGTAACCAGATGCTGGATCCATGTTACCTGCTTCCTTCTTCCCCCTTAAACCTGATTAATTAGGACTTACTCTCCAAGATTAAATTAGGTGACACTCCCTCTTGAATGACCTTGACATGTTATCGTGTGCACAGGTTAAACTCCAAGCTCTAGACCTGACCAATCAGATCCTCTTCAGCTTGACTACCCCTGGCTGTCTCAGCTTCCCAGTCACTGGCACCATGCTCTTAAATCCACCACCAAAGCAGCACCAGACTAATGCATTGTCTGAAAATATTGCAGTTGTCCATGGTTTGTCTTTGCAAATTTGGGTCCCTTTGCCAGTAACCCCCCCCAACCACCTACCCCAGGCTGCCTCATGTCACCTTAACTTCCCATGTCTGTATTTCAAAACTCAGCTCAAGAATCGCCTGTGGTTATGTTAGCATTCCACATTGTATATCAAATCATCACATTGTACCCCATAAATGAATACAGTTATGATTTAATAAAAAATTAAATAAAAAAAAGAATCACCTGTTTGCCTCTGACCACTGCTATCTGTAACACTCACCCCAAACTGGCTACTCTAACCTGAATTTCCTTGTTTATTCTGTGCCTACCCTAATCTCAGCATCTGTTGCAACCCTTGATTGCTCTTGCTGACTTAAATATATATATATATTTCCTGACTAGCTTGTGAGCCCTTTGAGAGAGCAATTATGTCTTAATAATCTCTCTCTAACTACAGCTAGCAAAATGCCAAGACGCCTCAGGTGGACTTGCTTACCTGTAAACAACAGGTAACTGCATAATGAGTACATAAATCAAAGTCAGTGAGGAGAGAACCTGCAGAGATTTATTGCATAGATTTCCTAAATATCATCTATTTTATTCAACCTGCATGCTTTTGATGAAGCCAGAAAAAGCATGAAGTCAAATTGGGGCTGGGAAAATATTGCAACTGGTCGGATAGCGATAGAAATGAGATTCAAGAATCACTTGGTCCTCTATGTTAAAGAGTTAATGTTAATGAAGAGAAACAAAGGTAATTCAGGATAAAGTCCTGCATTAGGTTCAAAAAGTTATATAGATACCTGGGAAGGCCACACTACTCAACCTCACAATAATACCTACGTAGAGGGCTCCATTTGACCAAAAAGTTGCTTCTGCAAATAGTGGAATGTGAACGTACCAACCATGAATGAGCTGTAACAAATCATAGATCAATGGTCTAAAGAAGGACTTTATTTTATCCAGTATTTATGAGAACTATTGAAATTATTTGTTTGTTAAAATTCACAACTTTGTCATTTGATTACTAATTATTTACTCTTCCTACGTGTCATGGAAGGGGTAAAGTTTATTCAGTTTTTTATAGTCACAGTATGTCTTTTTTTTTTTTTTGAGACAGAGCCTCAAGCTGTCCCCCTGGGTAGAGTGCCCTGGCATTACAGCTCACAGCAACCTCCAACTCCCGGGCTCAAGCGAGTCTCTTGCCTCCGCCTCCCAAGTAGCTGGGACCACAGGCGCCCGCCACAACGCCCGGCTATTTTTTGGTTGCAGCCATCATTGTTGTTTGGCGGGTCCGGGCTGGGGATTCGAACCCGCCACCTTAGGTGTATGTGGCTGGCGCCTTAGCCGGTTGAGCTATAGGCGCCGAGCCAGTCACAGTACGTCTTAAAATCATTTTAGAATATCACAGAAGTGAAGTTTTATTGAGCTATATCCATAAAACGTTTATGTGCTTCTATATTTAGTGAGTAATTTTATTTCTATTTTTTAGTGTGTTGCCAATATTCACGCCACGATAAGTCATAAGATGGTCTCACGCCTCCTTTCTTTTCACACATTCTCAAACTTTCAATCACGAGTATTTTCATGAGTATAATAGAGAAGACCAGATATCTGTAAATGGACAACTGTGAAAGCTAAGGAAATAAAAGAAATGACTTTCTATTTCTTTTTTTTTTTTTTATTAAATCATGGCTGTGTACATTAAGGCAATAGTGGGGTACAATGTGCTGGTTTTACACACAATTTGAAATGCTTTCATCAAACTAGTCAACATAGCCTTCACGGCATTTCCTTAGTTATTGTGCTAAGACATTTATATTCTACCCCTAGTAAATTTCACATGTACCCTTGTAAGATGCACCATAGGTGTGGTCCCTCCACCCATCCTCCCCACTCCCATTCCCTCCCTCTCCCCTTTCCCCTTCTTCTTGGGCTATAATTGGGTTATAGCTTTCATAAGAACACTATAAATTGGTTTCATGGTAGACTTTCCATTTCTTAATATTTGCTAGTGAGAAAGATCAGGTTGAAGTATTCACAGCAAACCCACCCACCTGAATGCCCCTCTGGGCATAGGAATCTGTTCTCATGAACTAAGTTTAGGAGAAAAAGCTTCCGTTCATTTGAACATATGTTCCTCTGGGGAAGAAGGCTACCAGTGTGAGATCTGGCAGTGGTCACCTCCGAAATACACACGCAACTCACTCATTGGTAACATTACTTCACAAGGTTGATATATGTAAGTTGTATGGAGACTTTAATGTAAATAACTCCATAGAGACTAAGGGACAGGTGCCAGGAAAGTCAAAGTCCACCACTAACCAAGAGGAGCTACTACTGAAGATTAAAATGGCTCCAAAAAACAAAGGCTGGCAAGTAACTGATAGTCATTGTCTCAAATGAAGGAGGCTGGCCAGGTGCACACACACAGATCTGCCTGGTGGTATGAAACGTCAGATTCCTGTTGGACATCCTCAAAAAGTAAATCCCCGTAGGGTAGCGTCTGTGGCTTAAAGCGGTAGGGTGTTAGCCCCATATGCTAGAGGTGGCGGGTTCAAACCCAGCCCTGGCCAAAAAAACTGCAAAAAAAAAAAAAAAAGTAAATCCCTCATGAACTTTAAATTATTTTATGCAAACAAGGATATATTTTCCTCTGAATTTTGCCTAATATCAAAAGGCTATAGTCTCTTTTTTTTTTAACTTAATTCTTATTGAATCACAGCTGTATACATTGATGGGGCACAATGTGATGATTCGATATACAATGTGGAATGTTTAAATCTTTTGACATAAACTACTTCTCAAGATTCACGTCAAAGAAAACTATTGTTTTTTTTTTTCATTGTTCTTTTATTTTTGGCTCTTAAGACCTGACGTGACCAAACATTGTACTCATTCTGTCTCGTATTAAGGTGACCTGGATGCTCTTGCTTTCCAAAGCTTTAAGATGACTGCACGTTCCTAAACATCAGACCCTCAGCTGGGGCCAGTTAGAGAAAACCCGTGTTAAACAGCTCCGTGAGAAGTCGTTCTCGCAGCTCAGCAGGCAGTTTGCTAATGGGAAGAAGGAAAGGTGAAGGGCTGGCCTCTTTGCTTAGCTACTGCCCTCTGCTTTTGGCTCCCTGGGGCTAGAAAGTGAGGCTAGCTAAGAAAGAACTCACGGTAAGGAGGCACTAATTGTTGCTGTGTCCTTAATAATGTCAGAGACTGTCCTCCCACTGGGGGCCTTAACATATAACTTATGTTGATACTTGACTGGCATAATTTGGAACACCTGCCTTTATGATAAGACAGGAAGCCAACTCAAAGTGTAGTGCCCAGAGGACTGTACAGAACTTGTGCTTTCTCTGGGTTGGCATATATATCTGAGAATCTAATCTGGACGTAATATAAAGTCTTCTGTAACAGGGCAATGGGCTGTTGGACTAGACAGTGAGTCAATCATGGGTTCCCAGAAGAGCTGAGTGTGCAACACCCAAATCCGACTTAGGGAATTGTTTCAAAAAAGAAATAAGAACAAGAAGATGCTGAGTGTTGTAGGTTGTGAGAGAGCTATCTGCTGATCTGAAGGGAGAAGCCATTTAACTGATAATATAGAACAAGAAATGGAAATGTGGTAACCGGGTGGCATCTTGGAAAGAAAGGAGAGAAATATCAGTATGTTTCAACGTCCCGTTGGACTAGAGTGCAGCTGCCTGACAATGTGTACTGGAGCTTCAACCTCAGACACAAATCCTGCCTTCTCCTGACTATGCTCTGGTGACCAACTAAGCCAGGGTTAGTGTCGAAATTAATTAAATAGATAAATGCAAAATAGATAACTGTGTTCTACATGGGATAGATTTGACAGCGTCTTATAACAAATCATCTTGGAGTATGTGCCCTTATGTCCAATTATGGCTTTGGGGGTTCACTACGTCCGAAATACTGGGTGTGTTTCTGACTCAGTAATAAACTACAATAAATCGGTGTGTATACAAGGGTGAAAATAAGGTGTCTCTAATAGAGTCTGTGTTGAGAAATCCTAATTAACAAGTGCCTTCCATACCTTTGTTTCCTGGCAAAGTTCAAATATGTCTCAGGACTCTGGGAGGTGAAAAATTGATTCTATTTGTTCTATACTCGTTTAATCACTGAGGTGAAAATCAGGTTCTGCTTTGCTCAGCTTCAATGAGCTGGACATGAGTTACTTCACAGCTAGGATTTGGGGACCTCATTACGGGTAGAAACCACCTCTGTCCCCTTTTACTGTGTGGGAAGAGGCTGCCATCCTTTGCTTGGCTCTGTCTGTATGGAGGTCCTGGGGATGTCCGTCCTTGGGTAATTTCAATCTTTCCCTTTTGTGACCCTGTCCTTCACCCTGTGAGCTTCCATGCCCGAAAGGTGGATCTGGAATAAATCTTGCTGCTCAAAACACAATAATGCCTATGTTCAAAAGACCTTATTAGCTCTTTGCCCTCATACCATTTCATATACATACCACACGAAGGGAAAACTCCATCCTTTTTTTTTTTTTTAAACCATTGGCATGATAGTTCTAAATAAATTCTCCTTTTATTTTCTAGCTCTGTGTTTCATACTTTTGTGAATGCTTCTTGTCTATGGATTCACCAACCTCTCACCCACTCTGGATATTGCTCTCCCTGTAAGATTTGAAGCGGAACACTATCTTTATAGCTAAAATGCTTGCTCTGAATAAACATTCCTGTTTCTTATTTGGCCGCTCCATCTTAGGATCTGATGGAACTTTCTGTTTTGGCACCATCACAAGATCTAAGATCTCCCACTTTAGGAATATTTTTTCATTTTTCTTCCTTTTTGTCCCCCTTTTTATTTTTCTGGAAGCACCTTTAGCTGCCCACTTCTGTCACCGGGCTCCTTTTCACTTTCCAATCTTAGCATTCCTTTGTAATCCCTATTACAACTAGAATCCTGTTACAAACTCCTGTTCTTCTTGTGCAGGTGCCTGATTTCTTGTCTATATCACACACCCTTCTGCTAGGAGATTAGAGCCTGCCACCTGTTGTTATTTTAGCCATTGGTTGCTGGAGTATTACAAATCTCAAATCTGTTCAAATGGTTCCATTGCTGACTTGCTTTAGTCCACCTCACCTCTATGGTTACGGTCAGGCATGACTTCACGATGGGGATCTGCTCTGAGAAAAGCATCCTCACGTGACTTCCCAATTGTGAAAACATCACTGAGGGTATTTAAATTAACCTCGATGGCCTATTAGGGTCTTGGCTGCATGCAATAGCCTATTGCTTCTAGCTGCAAACTTGTGTGCTCTGTAAGCAATGCTGTAAGCGATCGTAACACAATGGTAAGTGTTTATGTATCTAATCTCATCCAAAGATAGACAAGACAATTTAGTAAGCTATGAAATGGCCACAATGTCACCAGGAAATAGAAAACATTCAGCTTTATTATAATCTTATGTGACCACTATTGTATACACGGTCTTTTGTTGACCAAAATGTCACCAAGCAATGTATCACTGTGAATGCCCAAAGCCCCAAATGGCATCAGCTTC
Source organism: Otolemur garnettii (assembly GCF_000181295.1). NCBI lineage: Eukaryota > Metazoa > Chordata > Mammalia > Primates > Galagidae > Otolemur > Otolemur garnettii. Next base: position 36,573 of record NW_003852623.1, read on the forward strand.
GTTTGTTTGCTTTGCCATTTTTAGGTCCGTTATGGAATATGTTAACCACTCAATAAATGCTGGCCAGCAATTACAGTCATGGTAATAAATAATGCATACAAAATTGCTGGTGAGTATAACTGCTAAATTGTTCTCTTGCTAAGCAGAATGTGGATTAAAATGCAACAAAAATACATGGGCAGAGATTCCCTCTGTCTAGAAAGTTCTCTCTTTCTCTATTGCTCAGATCGCATGCAACTTTCCAGAAGCAGTTGCAATGACACATCTTCAAATCCTAGTTAGAGGCACAGAAGAGGTAGCCAGATATTCTATAGCCCCAGACCAATTTTAGAGCTCTTCTGTTGTAATGGACTGATTTATAATCATACACGTCCTTAGGAAAGTCCTCTAACCAATTTTGAGCTCCAAAAATGTCAGAGTCATGGCTCATTCATATTTGACTATTAACACCACTGACAGTGCTCAGTGAATGTTCATTTGGCTAGATTGAATTCCTCCCACATAACCAGTGGCTGTAACTTGACAATACTGAGAAAACTGCTTACTACATAAGAAAAACCACAGGAATACTGCAGTCAACTGAGTTAGGTCATGATAACAGATGTGTGAGTCTCAGGATTTGCTGGCAGTGTGCATGCGAGGGATTTATGCACATTAATTTATGCATTTGCACAGAGAAAAATGAACAGTTCCCCTTGTTTATAACCATCTGAGAAAGACAAATGCCTTTGTTTTGCTCACCTGGTACCAGGCTGATGTTTTCCAAGTATGCATTTATCATAAAACCAGCTCAAGAAAATAAAAGGTTGACCCAGTGCTCTCAGATATAAACATTTATAGAATCTACAGTGTTAATTAGCTACTGTCTTGGGGATATGTGTCACACACCTTAGGAAAGAAGAACCTGACATGCTGTATATTGTATGTATATATCATATGCCCGTATTCATATTTTGCATGTGTGTAAGAGTACTAATTGTGCTAATTATTCAAGCAAATAAATCAAATACATCACTTTAGTAGTTTAGTCCTTCAATGTTTATGTGTGATAGTATTTTCTTTTTGTTTCTGTATTTTAAAGAATCAACAATACCATTAAAGTTAGACAGAAAGTCTGTGTAGATGACCAGCCCTGGTTCTCTTTCCTCTTCCTTTCTAGAGTTCATGAAAATTTTGCAATTTACAGACACACACAAACACACATGAAATATGACTTCTCTTTATCATAGCCTTATGTATGTTTAAATTCATAAATGTATCATTCATCAATTTTGACTTTTATTAATTCACAAGTAATTTCTGATTATTTTCCATGTTAACATCAAGGGATTACACATCTACTGTTTCTTTTAACTGACATATAATATTCCCTCACATGAATATACTGCATTTTATTTATCCACACTCAACAGATGTTTGGGATTTTTTTTATGTTTTAAATTAGTTTAGAGACAAGGCTGCAATGAGAATCCCTTTATGGGTTTCCTCTAGCAAATTTGTGAGAGTTTTTCTCAGTTATTCATGAGAAAGTGAAATCACCAGGACATCAAGAAAGTGCATTTTCAAATCCTGAGCTTCTCTTCAAAGCAGCTCTAATTACAATAACCCCAGCCATGAATAAGAATTTCTGTTTCCCCGCACATTGTTATCAAATGCTATTATCGGACTTTTAACTTTCTTAGTCTGAGGGCTAACAGCAGTATTATCTATGGCATTTTGTGTTTTAATTTGAACTTCCCTGTTTATTCTTAAGGGTGGATGTGTTTTCCTATGTTTAACAGCCTCTTGGATTTTTCTTTTGTGAGTTGACTGCACAATTATACTTTTTTTTTATTGTGTAGTAATGACGATGGTTCTGGTGGTAAAATACTAATTTTCTTCTGTGCAACAGCTACCCAAAATTGTCCTAGGAGATTTGACTTTGAAGTTAATTTGCATTTCTAAAAAAAATAAGAAAAGAATAAAGGAAAGGAATATGTAGTAGCAGCAATTTCTGTGCTATGCTTTGTGTTACTTCTCAACTGTGAGAATCAATATGTAGACCACCTATGGAAAACTTCTCTACAATTACAAAATACAATAAAAATATGCACACTAATGACGGAAAAAGAAAAGTCCTCGGGTTGAGAAGTTCACAGAGATGTGGGAGAGCTCTTGACCTTATCTTACAAAGCAGTGATTCCTGGGATACTACATATGATAAGGGGATAGAATTACAGGTGTAAGCATGCTATTTGAATTTGCAGAATTAAGCAGTAGAGGAAGTGAATGTAATTAGATTTGAGGAGTAGAATAAAAGGATATAGGAGAATGAGCTGGCATAGATGAGGCGTTTCCTCCCATTGTAATAGAAATTCAACAGAAAACACTAAACTAGGGGTCCTCAAGCTTTTTAAACAAGGGACCAGTTCACTGTCCTTCAGACCATTGGAGGGCCGGACTGCAGGCCCCGGGACGAGTTGGCTGCTAAGCAGGACAGCCAGCGGTGGCAAAAACATCTAAATGTCCTAGGCTGGCTGCACGTGGCCCACGGGCTGTAGTTTGAGGACACCTGCACTAAAGGGTAATAGATAAACTAGTCCACACATCTTCTTGGGAGATACAGTCTACAGGTGTAGCAGGCAGAGATGAGGAACTCTCTTTTTAATTCTACATAGTGGCGAATATCTTACACATGTGCTTAACTTGAATTTTTTAAGTGCAGCCTAAAATAAAATATGGAAGACAGCAGAGTTGTCACAAATCACCAAAATGAATGAGTGAAGTTACCATTTTCTTCATGAGCAAGTAAGGTATATTGCAGTGATGCAAGTTGTCCATACCAGAAATTTAAATTGACTTAGTGTATTGAAGAGACAATGAAGAAAAGCATATGGTAACCTCAATTCATGCAGAAGAAAGCACTGGGAAAAATCCAGTACTCATTCTTGACAAAACTCTCTGCAAATGAGAAACAGAAAGGACATCCCCACCTGACAAAGAACAACAGTAAAAACACACAGCTAATGTTTCCTTGAAAGGGTCCTTTTAGGTTCACACCCAATTTGAGGAGAGGTACAGAGGTATCCCCAGCCTCCACCCTTCCATGGCCTTCTCCACTATCAAAAACTCATCCCAGTGTGGTTAAGTTGTCGCAACTGATTAACCTACATTGACACATAATTATCACCTAACGCCAACCTTCTGTGGGTTTGGACAGAAGCAGAGAAACGTGTGCTCACCATTACAGCATCACGCAGGGTAACTTCACTGTCCCAAATCCCTCTGTGCACCACCTGTTTATCTCTCACTCCCCCCAAGTCCCTGAAACCACTGGTCCTTTTACTGTTTCCATAATTATGGGTTTTCCCCCCCAAATATTCTATGGCTGAAATAACACAGCATATAGCTTTTTCAGATTGGCTTCTTCCACTTAGTAACACATGTTGAAGGCCCCTCCATGTTACCATAGCTTAGAAGACAATCTCTTTTTAGAGTCAAACAGAATTTCAGGTTCAGCGCCTGTAACTTAGAAGCTAGGGCGCCAGCCACATACACTGGAGCAGGCGGGTTTGAATCCAGCCCTGGCCTGCCAAACAACAATGACAACTACATTCAAGAAATAGCCACGCATTGTGGTGGGTGCCTATAGTCCCAGCTACTTGGGAGGCTGAGGCAGGAGAATCGCTTAAGCCCAAGAATTTGAGATTGCTGTGAGCTATGATGCCAGAGCATTTTACCCAGGGTGACAGCTTGAGACTCTGTCTCAAAAAAACAAATAAACAAACAAAAAAAGTCCCATTTCATTGTCTGGCCTTGCCGCAGTCCCTTCATCTGCTCACTGACTTAAGGACATCTGGATGTTCTCACATCTGGGCAACTGTGAGCAGAGCTGCTGTCAATGATCATGAGTATGTTGTTCTGTTGACATAAATTTTCAACTCACGTGGATAAATACCTAGGAGCACAGCTGCTGTCTGGAAAAGTAAGACTACATTCAGTTCTATAAGAAACTGCCAGATTGCCTTCGATCATGGCTGCGTTATTTTCACTCCTATCAGCAGTGAATGAGGGTTCCATGGCTCTAACTCCCCACCCACATTTGAAGTGGTCAGTGTTTGCTATTTGGGCCATTCAAATAGGAGTGTGGTGGTGTCTCATTTCTGTATTAATTTGTAATTTTCTAATGACATATGATATTCAGAATCTATCCAAATTTGTATGTCTTCTTTCATGAGCCGTCTGTTCAGGTCTTTTGCCCATTTTTTTTTTTTTTTTAACCAGGCTGTTTTTTTTCTTGAGTTGTAGAGTTCTTTGTAAATGGCTAATAACACTCCATTATCAGACATGCCTTTTGAGATATTTCCTCCTTGTCTGTGGCTTATCTTCTCATTCTTTTGATAGTGCTCTTCATGGAGCAGAAGGTTTTAGTTTAATAAAGTCCAACTTACTTATTTTTTCTCTTACCTAGTTAATCTTTGCTGTCGCATCCAAAAGATCTTTAGCAAACCCAAGATCAACTACATTTCTCCTGTGTTATCTTCTAGTTTTATAGTTTGACATTTTATACTTCAGTCTATAATCCATTTTGGGTTGATTTTTGTGAAGAGTGTAAGATCTGTGTTCAAATCCTGTTTACTCTGTTTTCTGTGCACACGGCAGTCTGGTTGTTCTGCAGCATTTTTTGAGAAGACGGTCTTTGCTTCATCTTACTGCCTTTACTCCTACATTAAACTCCGTTGACTGCGTTCACATGCGTGCATCTGGGCACTTTCTATTCTAGCCTCGTCTGTTCTTTCACTAGCACCACCCCGTTTTAACTACTGCGTCTGTGCAGTATGTCCTGAAGTTGAGTAGGTAAAGTTAATTTTAATACGAGTACATGTTAAAACTGCCATCAGAGACAAGAGTCAGTTTGGAAAATGATTTTATCCCAAGGATGTCTGTTGTATTTTGGCTGTGCAAAAGGTCTTCTTATAATGGGCAAATATTGTTCCCATAAGAGTTACAAGATGGCCCTATGTAGGCCTCTGTGAAGTGACAATTCTGAGACAGTGTCTTGTTTCAATATGGGAAGGTCTCCACTGCTGAGTCTTTGGGAACCACCAGCCCAAGATGTGAGTTACTTTTATATGTGTGATGTAAGACTTTTATGGGTCCAGCAACACACCCAACTTTGCAGAAGGCTGGAATGCTGGGGTAGGAACCTTAGTGAACTAAATCAATAAACATTGTGAGCATGCAGGCATTATCTTCTCAAGCACCATTATCCTCATTCCCATTTCTTCTCTTTAAAAAAAAATGAAAGAAATGATTTATATAGAGATTAAAATGAGGTATTATAAGGTAAACGTATTTGAAAACAGTAAAATTCTATGTGCATGCAGGCAAAGTAAATTCTCCTAAATTCCTCTGAATGGACAGATAAGTTGATTTTCATACCTCAAGCCTCTTGAATGAACATATTCTTTGAAATAAATAAATATGATTTTGTAGCCCACGTGATATCCCAACCAAGGATTATGGATTTAACTGCTTTTAGCTTTGCCTATGCTACCAGTTAACCCTTCAGCACAATTAGTTTCTAGAGAGAAAGTTTATATTTCCTATGAAAATATACACTGGAGTCAAAGTGGAGATGGCATAAGAAAATGGGAAAGTGAATAAGCAGCATTTTCTTCTGCTTTATTCAAGTCCTCTCCACATAAACCAAGTTCATTACTTTAAGTGAAAACAAACTCTTTCAACACCATGAGCAGCTGTGATTTTTCTGAACATCTCTGGTTTGTTTGGGGGTGTCTGGCGTATAAACCCCACTGATGAGATTGTTCACGTGCAGCCAGTAGACCACCCAGCAAGTCTGTGACAGTCCCTGCCAGGGTATTAATACTATTTATATGGCTGTAATTGCTCTCAGCTGGGAATTTAGTTTGTTCCAACAGATGGGCATGGTCACCAGGTCAACCTGGCCATCTGCGCTGAGGCCCAAAAGAGCCTTTTGAAGAAGCTGACCAGATCACAGGCCAGGTCAAGGGTTCCTGACCACATAATTTAGCAGCCCTTGGAGATCACATCTAAATTCCCACACACAGTGGGAGAAATGTAGTTAATGTGACTCTCACTATGCAGCCTAAGAGAGTGAGTCATGCTCCAGTGGAGTTCAAGATTTCAGATATTTACGTGTTCAAAAATCAAAATTAAAGACAGTATAGAAGAGAATACTTCTCAGTTAGTGAGATAAACCTTTAAGAAGTATGCAAATCAAGTCTCTTTGGTGTACAAAATATCTTCATTGAGATTTTTTTTTTTATTTCAGCATATTAGGGGATTTACATATTTTGTTTACATATTTAATTTTTGGCAAAAACTGAGTCAGGGCTGTAAGTGTCCCCTTCACCCAGATATCCTGCAATAGGAGTGAATTTACCCATCCCCTCGTCCCCCTCTCTGAGCATGATTTTCATTGAGATTTACTTCCATATGTGCTTGTAAGCGTTCACCCATCACTTCCAACCTGGTGTTGAGTACATGTGTTTGTTTCTCCATTCCTGTGATGTTTCACTTAGAAGAACGGTATCTAGTTCCATCCAGGTTGCCATAAAAGATACTAGATTGCCATGTTCTTTAAGACTGAGTAGTACTTAGTGTGCATGTACCACATTCTATTAATTCATTTATGTGTGGGTGGCCACTTGTGTTGTGAATCGTGCTGCTATTAACATTCAAGTGCAGGTGTCCATTTTATAAAGTGACCTTTTATCCTTTGGGCATACATCCAGCAGTGGTGTATATCCAAAGAATAAAAGTACGTTCTTTGCAATGTCTCCTATATATGTTCCCAGGTTTACTCTGACACCAGTTCCCTGTGATTTGATCAAATAGTAGCAGGGCTATTTTTTTTAGGAAATTAGGAAACTGGGTCATACGTCCTATCCTGCCTAAATTAGCTGTGAACTCATTCAGGTCACACCCAAAGTACATTCCTTATTATTTAAATGAAGGATAATTGGCTACTTGGTACATTAACTCTATGAAATGGTTTTCTGTTGCTTAATTTGATAATTATAAAAGTGATATAGCACCTTCAAAATATGATTATGGTATAATAGCAAACGGTTTTATTTAATAAGTGGTATAAAGCAAAATATAACATTGGTCAGGCTTTTAATTTAAACATGCAAAACTCTCTATTGCCTATGGTAATGAAACTGCTTCCATGAGTTATCAATGGCTAAACAATATTAGCCAGATTCTGTAAATAAGGTTGCCGGATCAGATAAGCAAGCATATTCCTTTGAAAACTATTTTCAGCAGTATTTGCAGTGGCAAAACCAGAAATCAGAGGTCTTTATCTGAGGCTTTTGCAAGAGTATGTCTACAAATGTGTAAAGTAAATACTAAAGATGAGCAATTATTATTAATATTTAGGGTAAAGTGAGAACATATTATTTCAAGGAATAATTTTCAGAGGTAAGAAAGAAAAAAAAAAGCAAACCCATTGGGCTGATTTACTTGTAAAACAGATATTTGCCAATCAATTTAGACTGATTACATTATGACTCTGATGATTTAACGTGCTAGAACAAAATGCATTATTTCATCCATCATTTCTCTCCTTGTAAATAACACTCTAAAGCATATAGACACAGAGTTAATCACACTTGCTATGGAAGGGAAGGCAATTTGTATTCAGTCATGCCTGAGTACACCACAGAGAATCTGTCTTTCATCTGGCAGCATGGGTGAGGCCGCAGCCGGGTCCACAACCTCCAGGAGGCAGATCATCACTCAGATACCCAGTGGGATATGCAGACGTCAGGGAAGCATTTTAGCAAACTCGTCTCAAGGAGTCAGTCTGCAGTCCTGCTGCCCTTGTCTGGGCCAGTGCTAGAATCATTGTGAAAGGCTCCACTTCTCTGTTGCTTCCACCCCAAATCCTCAGGCATCCTCAAAGAGCTGTCAAGAGTGATCTTTAAACACAGACACCAAAGAGCTCACTTATATAAGGTTATATGAATTGACTCTCCCCCTAAATACAATTCAGTGTACCAGATACGATATTTGTTAATCACCACAAAGACTTTGAAGAGCTATGCAAAAGATAGTGTAGAAATTGCCCAGGACCAGTTTGGGAGAGATGTGTGAACTCAAGGAGCTGATCAGATCCCTGGAGGTTTAGGGGGTTCACAGAGATTACCTACTTGAACTTCAGTTGTGTGATTTTCTGGGGTGATGAAGACAGGTTTCCACGCACAGTCACTGTCCCACCGGGACCACTGCAATGAGTCACAGTTGCACAGGCAGCTCACGGCATACCCGCCAGTGGGGAAGGTAGGTCAGCCTTGATACATGACAGTACAAGGACTGTCCAGACAGTATCAAGCTATGCAGTATAAAAAATGGTATTACCCATAGCTGGATACTTTCCAGACAACACTCGTATAATTGTGGCCCCTGACAGTGTGCAGTTCACAGTGTGGAAATCTCACAGGAATAGTTTACTAAGTTCTAAAAAGGCTTCACCCTCAGAGTAAAGGCAAACCTGAACAGAATAATCCCTCTTTAAGTCCAGTTTAACATAGATAATCTTGCCATAATGCTGAGCAAGGCAAGGATGGAAAAAGAAAAGGAAGAGAAAAATTATCATCCCTGAGAAGCTGCGTCCACAGACCAGCCTTCACCTGTGGAGCACGGACATCCATGGGGGGCACACAGAGGCTCTGGAGGAGGGAAAATTTATCCCACCTTCATGAGAACCCAAACTATTTTTTTTTCAAGAGCAATGACCATCACTTCCTTGTGATAGCCAGGAACACAAATGTACCCTGCTATGATTAAATTTAAAAAAAAAAAAAGAAAGAAAGCGACAGTTGGGCGGCGCCTGTGGCTCAAAGGAGTAGGGCGCCAGCCCCATATGCAGGAGGTGGGGTGTTCAAACCCAACCCCAGCCCAAAATTGCCAAATGAAAAGAAAGGAAAGGAAAAGGAAAGCGACAGAAACAAGAGAACAGTGGGAACGGAAGGTGCAGACTTCAGCTGCAGGATCTGCAGAGGTGCGTGATCAATCGGCGATGACACTGTGGGAGACTGATGGACAAACTTCCCAGGTTAGTCACCCTGTTCCCAGATCCATGTTCTTTGCCATAAAAGGCAGAGTCTGTTTCCTTCCTCCTCACCCCCCAGCTTGCCCTGTGCTCAGCTCTGGCTAAGAAAATGCATTAGGAGTGGAGACCTGCTGTTCAGCCCAAGTCCACACACTCTGTTGCTTCTTCTGCCCTCTGGGATCACTGTGAGGTACATGTGGGTGAGTGAGGTGGACGGAGAGCCACATGGAGACAGCCTGATCCGCCCCATCAAAGCCGTTTAGATCGTCCACAAGGGAGCTGAGGAGCACGAAACCCACGTGAGGCCAGAAGTGCCACTCACCACACCCACCCTGAAACACTAACACATGGACATGGAGCTGAATAAATGCCATCCTGCGGCTCCAAATGGACTCGGGGAAACAGGCACAAATTCTTTCATCCGTCCCTCACTCAGCATGAGCAGTCTGAAGCTTTCTCAGTTGGGGACCCTAAAGGGTCTGTCCACAGGAGGGAGTCTGCCCTTCTGATCTGGGCAGCGGCAGGATCATGGTTGGCATCAGAGCAGGTGTGAGGATGTGTCTAGATCACAGTCCCTTAACCATCTGGCACCCCTGGCCTGGCCAATGATCTGCATCCACCTTCCATCATGGACACTGGGTGTCCCCAGACCAGCCACAGCTCTGTGCCTTCTCTCTATCTCAAAAAGTCCTTCCCTTTTCTGGCACCTTAAAGATACTCTCTAATTTTTATAATCATATATATACACGAGGGTGTGGGTTTAATCCATATAGAATTTATTTGGGGATGTGATCTGAGTTGATTACATTAATATTTTATGTGGAAAAGACCATTTATCCCAACATTGTCTACAGTAGTTACCTATATCTGTCAGGTGTTTATTCTAAGACCCCTCATGGATGCCTGAAACCACAGATAATGCCCAATCCTACACACACTATGTCTTATTCCTCAAGATAGACTTTAATTTACAAATTAGGCAAAATAATAAATTGACAACAATAACTTAATTATAATAAAATAGAAAAATTTAGCAGTAGGCTGCCATAAGAGCTGTAGGAATGTTGCTCACTCACCCGACTCCCATGCTCTCTCCCACAAGGCATCTTCGTTATTTTTGGACTACAAATAACTGAAACCACAGAAGCAGAACCAGAAGGAGAAGGAGAGATACTCCATTATGAATCAGGGTGGCTGGTCAGCCACACACACGGAGTAGACCTCCTGGTTGTTAAAATATTGAATTGTTTCTGTGACAAGTAGTAAACAGCCCCTTCGCAAGTGCCCTGCGCCCCCCAGTCCAGCCACCTCAGCTGTGCTTTTCTCTTCCACATTCTTCTCAGATCCTCATAATCTAGCAAATAAGAAGGACCACGTGGCCCCCAGGGGCTCGGGTCACCTGTGCCACCGCTGTACCAGTACGTGTTATGTGGGGTTACTGCCTCTGCGGTGCCAGTCATTAATATTTCAAATATCACTCCGGGACGTATTTCTCCCATTTTACAAATGAGAACATTGAAGCTGAGAAACACAGACAACGTGATCAGAGTGACAGAGATTTTACCTATCACAGAATTCAACACAGCTCTGCAAAACGTGCTCTTAATGAGACCCCAGATCACTAGCTGGAAATGTCTTTTGAACCTTCATCATTGAGGAAAATGAAGACTTTTGATTCTGAAGTTCCAGGAATTAATTACTGGACCCTTCATTGATGACTGGGTTTAGGTACAACCAGAAAAATGTCATACCCACAAATTATTTATACATTTCAGCAAGGCTCAGACCCATCTGTTTACTGAGCTGCTTGGACTCTATGAATCATTTTGCACAACTCAGGAAAGAGAGGATTTATCAGCTATGTGCCAAAATCCCTTTATGTTGCCATAATTTCCCATAATAAAAATATCACCTTTGAATTCAACGTTGGCATCAAGGAAGGGAGAAAGCAAACATGGACGCAGAGTCTAAGAAAACCACCGTCTGGTAATAAAAAGTGGTTTTTAAACAAAAAGAATTGAAAAAAAA
>NW_003852623.1:47965-50886 GCF_000181295.1 Otolemur garnettii
TTTTTCCCCCATCTTCACTTATTCGGTGTTTATAACCCACCTAGAGCCAAATTATTGATAAATCCTAACAATATTTAATTTCACTCCTGCTCTGATGTTTTGGATTTTCATAAAAAATTATTGATATTTGGAAGCTGTGATGGGCCATGATTCCTACTCTAATTTAGAGATAGTTGGTCTACAGTGTATGAAATAAAACCATAGACAGGAAAAAACTGGGATTAGAAACATCATACCTTGTAGCAGTTATGACCTATGCTTAAATCTGTCCTTAAGTCCTAAGTCAATCATTCTGCCCTTCGTCAAGTTTTCCTGTGTAAATCAGATCTGGATTCTGTGAACTGAAACTGCAGAGTTCATTATGGAGTCCCTGGGGAAGGCACTGTTGCCACAGAAGGCTGTATGAGAACCGAGCGGAAGTCACGAAAGACGAGCAGATTGTATCAGGGTGAACGCAATTTGTGAAACCTTGAAGTGATGGTCACCACATGAACACAAATGAACACATCCTTTCCTCTGTCATTAGGGAACGCATGTTATAATTCTGGCAAGTGGAGGACAGTGCTGTGACCTTACCAACTGGCACTGCTAAGTTAGGAAGCAACCAACTAAATATATGTGGTATTTAGAGAGGTGCGGTTATATACTTACCAGTAGTCTTTCTACTTCTAGATAGAGTCTTTGCACATACTGGGTTAGGTCCCTAAGTTATATATCCTAAGTAGAAGTTGTAGGGATCCTGGGGGGAGAGAAAAATAGCTCAGAGCAAAAGGGGCAGCGGAAGGGTGGGAAGTTGTCTAATTCTGGACATAGTGAAAAGATAGAGTTGACAGAGGGTGCCGAGGGACCGAATGTGGGTTTAAGACAGAGGGCGAGAGCCAAAAGTGACCCCGCGGGGTTTGGTCTTACTAACTGGAGGCATGCATTTGCTCGTAACTGATACAGAGAGATTGCTGGGGACTGGTTTGGAAGAAAGTATCAGTAGGACAGTTTTAAGCTGCCACGAAACACGCAAACTAGTCTTTATCGTCTCTCCCCATTCTCTTACCTTCTTGTCATTAAAAAAAAAAGAAATGATCTAATGTCACCCAGTGGCACCCAGTGCTAACAGCCCCGCTGTGTTCAGGGTCCCACCTGTATTTCTGAGAGTCACTAAAGTATTGATTTATACTGTATTTTCCGCTTCTCACAAGGTCTACTTGCTCTTTGCTTTGTTTTTTTTTTTTTTTCTGTTCTTTTTAGACTCTTTTGGAAAACGTTCTTTGTCCCCTATTTTTTAAATCCGTGTCCTCTCTGCCTTCAAGTCTCAGGCCCTGTGCAGTATCCCTAAGCGGTCTCACCTACCCTCTGTCCCAAATTTGTTACCACAACCTCGATCCTCTGCCTTCAGCTTCAGCCATACACGTGCACACAGACACCTCAAACTGAGTACCTTCTCCAAAGTTAAAATCTCAAGCCCCTCCTTGTTCTGGATTCAACAGATAACCTTTTCTTGGTGGCATCACCATTCTCTAATCCACCTGCTCAGACCCCAAATCCTAGAATTCCTTCTTGAACTAAATTCCTTCTTCTTGCCTCTCATATAGAGCCTTAACCAATTCGACGTCATAATTTGAAGAGGGAATTGAAATAAGCAGAAATAAATGATAACGCACTGGCTTTAATTCCACCCCCAAAGAAAAGAATTAAATTTCTCTCATTGCATCATTAAAATCGTGTGGAGATCAATTGTATCTCCTCAGCTTATCTCTTGCTTCTTGATGACGGGTTCTCTCATCTGAGAACATGTTTATGTGGACTCTTGTTGGGGACCAGGAATCTTTCTAATGAGTTATGTTCCGGAACTTCAAACCACAGCTGGAACCATACACAATGAATGAAAAGCGGTGCAGTTAGTTTCAGGCAGAACAGGAAAGCAAAGCCATCTGAGTGCTTCCTGTATTTGCAATTCCTTTGCATCCCGCACCAGAGAACTCACATTTCTTCTTTATCCATAAAAAAACTGAGACACAGAAATATTCATCAAATTGCCCCAAATCACATATTTTGAAAGGTATGGACTTAGGTTAAGACACCATTTCACTAAAATATCTTAATTTCTATATCAAAATGCTACAGTTTCTTATTCAAGGCTTTTGCCACTTTTTTCGTTTAAGTTAATAATAAGCACATTAATTTGAGGCTATACTTAGGGTATAAAATATTAAAGAGGAGAAGAGTAGAGGGAGTTGGCAGCCAGTGGGCACCGGCCACCTGCCCTGGGCGTCACGTGGGGGTTATGTTCCTATCAATTATCTCCTTCATCACCATCACTGTGTTATCGCCATCACATTTTATAGACTGGATTATAGTCTCAGAGAATCTCCATCAGGAATTCATCTTGACCAGATGTTAGAAAGAGAACACAAATAATTTGCATAGAAACATAGTTCTGTGTCTTTTGTGATTAAACCAGAAATAACTGACTTTGGAAAGGAAACAACGCACAGGGCCCACGTGAAGAGAGGATTGACTCCGCCAGAACCGAGTCCTCGTGTTCTGTCTCCCCCCCGTCCACAGTTATGCTCAGGAGTAACACGCAACACAGCGGTATCAATCGGGACTCTCCAGAGAGATGCTCGGGGATGGAGTCGTACGGGAGAGTGATGAGGAAAAAGAGCTCAAGTCTTGAGAAACAAGTACATACAACGCATCAAAATGTAAAACAAACACACACAGGATCATTTAGAAATGCCGGAAAGAGTAGCTGTCATATTTGGAAGAGGTTGCACTGGGGGAAGGGCTGGAGGTACAGTGTTCTAATAGTCTCAGTGTGACCTGACTGTCTGGAATTAGGTGCACATGCTGACTTGGACAGGAGTCCCATTTAGAGAAAGACCCCAGAGGACAAGCCCTGCTGACGGTCACTCACCACTGAGGGC
>NW_003852623.1:51267-52238 GCF_000181295.1 Otolemur garnettii
GACATGTTTTATTCATGTTTGTGACCTTGCTGCCTTCCACCGAACCGGGCACATACTAAGCCTCGGTTCACATCTGCTTAATTAATTAGAGCACTCACTCCCGCACGTCAGAGAAGGAGGAAGGGCAGGCATCATTAGCTTCCTCGGGCACATGAGGACACAGGTCTCAGAGGACTGAGCACCCTGCCCAAAGTCACAGCGTTAGCAGCCGGGAGGCGCTTCTGGCCTCTGACAAAGTTTTGCTCCCATGCATGTGTGATTCAGGAGGGGATTTTTAATCACAAATACAATCACGATCTTTCACCCAAGTCCCTTAGTATACACCCATTAGGCACGAAACTCGTCTAGTTAAGCACGGGGCTGGCCCTGCATGGCCTTTGGCCTGTTCTCGCAGCTAAGCAGCTCAGTGTCCCACAGCAGAGTCAGCCCAGAGCAGCCTTGGGGCACCTCCCAGTTACTGACTCTCACTTCCCACTACCAGGTCTCACCGGGCTCCCTGCCTAGAACAACATCTGCCTCCTTTCAGAGGCCCCAGGCTCAACGCTGACAAGTAAGTGGCGGTGTCATTCTCTGGCCCTGAATTTTCTTGGGAGGGTAAAATCATGGGGCATAGAGTGGAGAATCGCTAAGGAAAAAAATCACAGGTGTTGATATGAAACATATTAATGTATCATTATGTGGGGCATCACTTTCATGTTTTAGGTACATGGTAATTATTGATATAGCACAGAGCTTTACATGGAGGAAATACTCCGAAAAATAAGTTTTTGAAGAGGCAGGTGTGCCAAAATGCCCACACGCAGTAACGGTTAATGGAATGATAATAGGCATACGGAGAGGAAGCAATGAACAGATTTTTCAAAATATCCCTTTAAATCTTCCATAAGATAAAATTCTCAGGCTCGGCGCCTGTGGCTCAAGTGGCTAAGGCGCCAGGCACATACACCCAAGGTAGGTGGTGGGTTCAAATC
>NW_003852623.1:52457-87103 GCF_000181295.1 Otolemur garnettii
AAAAAAAAAAAAAAAGATAAAATTCTCATGCCAAATATTCATAGCAATTAATCCCAAAGGGCTTTGTTTTTATTTTTTGCCAGTAATACTGTGTCTCCTCAACAACAAAATCTCAAGTAAGGTCTTCACAGAACAGTGTTACCAAAAGAGAACTTGTCTGTCACCTCAACCGAAGTGAAAATTGTTTGAGATTCCCTGGATGTCATTTTCTCCCTCACTGTTCACAGTGAAAATACTCAATACCATTTTGGAGGAGGGAGGCATGAATCACCCAGGGAATTCTCAGGACAGTTTAAATGAGGGGGAAAGTACTGATGTAGTAAATAATCGGGAAAATGGGCCACGTTAGGTTACTTGCAGAATCCATCTGAAGGAACAGCCCTGTCGTTGGACTAGTCTGCAAGTCTGTGTATGTGTGTGTACAGAGGGTCTGTGCATTCTGACAACTTATCCATAAATTATTTAACATGCATACAGCACGACGATTATTAATATCTCTTCATGAATTATATATATAAATTTGGAGCTAAGAAACAGATCGGGATTAGAGATATTCATGTGGCCTTCTCTGTATGTATCAGAATATTAGCATGTTGTGGAGGTGACAGACAAATACTCTTGTATTGTTGAAAAGCCAAGCTTTATAGACTTACACACATCTACCTTCCAATCACTCCCAACTACTCTTCTCAACACTCAATTCCTTTCCTTGATTCAAGGGAATCATGAAAGTCTGTTACACATCCTTCCAGTCCCCTTCCTATGCACTGATCAATGTATCTATCTATGTAACAGGTGATATACAAATCAGCGTACCTATGCCACTTCTCTAAGTCCACCCTCCTTTATTTTAAAATAGATATATTTCTTACAACGAGCAATTACTCTACTTACATCTATCTGTGTTTCCTACTGAACATGACCATAGGCATTTCCCAGATTATTAAATATTCTTCAAATATATTAAGACTTTTGCATATGCTATACCCCCTTTTGGACATTTGTATTGCTACTAAATATCTGATATTATAACAATGTTGGGAAGAAGATATTAATATTTCTGCATTAATATTTATTCCATTAGTTAAATGCAATATTCCACTAATATTTATTTATACTTCAGATTCACTCTTTGACGTTGATTAAAAAAGACTTGAGAAGTTTTACACAGACGGACAAATTTTTCCTCAAACAGGCTTCACCAATTCATTCTCCATTAGTCGTCATGTAAGCGGCCGGCTCCCTCATTCTTGTTAACACTGAGTGTCATTATTTTTTAATCTTTGACCAATTGATGAGTGAAAAAACATTTTTATGAGATAATAGTCCATTTTTTTTCCCTTTATTGCTGCTGAGGATAGACATTTGGGGTTAATTAACTAGCCATTTGATTTTTTTATCTTCCAAATGAAAATTGCTTGATGTAATTTACCTGCTCTCAAATTTGTATGTGACTGTGCCTCTTATCACGTTACATCATCTGTGGCTCCATGGCTGTTTCTATATGAGAAACATATATTTTTGGTGAGGAATAACTGTTCTTACTATCCCAACCTTATTTGTCTTCTAATTTTTATTATGATGATTATTACATATAGGTATTTGTTTTTGGAGGGGGGGCCGGGGCTGGGTTTGAACCCGCCACTTCCGGCATATGGGGCTGGCACTCTACCCTTTTAAGCCACCGGCGCCACCCAACATATAGGTATTTTTAATCCTCATATACTCAAATCTGCAATGTTTTCCCCTGTTTGCTTTTTCATATCAGAGAGCAATTTTTAAGTCAGAGACTCTTTACTTACTTATCTATATTGTATAATATTACCTGTAGTCTATCTGTAAATTATTTGCAATATGTTAAGGTTTATTTGTTCTCTTGATTATCAGTTTAATTTTTTAATATCTACATGTAGCTCTATTATCCACAGTTTTTATCTAAGGAATCACAAGTCCTATGATATCCGTCCATTTCTATGATTATTTCTGTTTTGACCTTTTCTTTGGCATATCTGAATTAAGAACAAAATGATGGATGTGTTTTCTGAGTAAGGGTCAGTAACCACCCAGAGTATTAAATAAGACTTAAGAACTCGGTGGGTTACACCCACTTGAATACTTACTGATCCACAGTGGTGCATGGGGATGGGAAATTTCTTCACAAAAAAAATGCAGATTTCAGCAATTTTAAGGCAGCGAATAGGTGACATAACCCAATGAATTTCATGCCTTCATCAGTAATGAGGAAATTCCTAGACTTAAAAGTCATGGAAGAGGGCTGGAGGAAAAGGAGTATCCTTGGTTGAGTTTTAGAAAAGATAAAAATGGTTAAAAATAAAGCAAAAACTAAAAAAAAATTTGAAAATCCGTGAAACGGTAATACACAAGTCGGGACATTAGAAATGACCATCACTGGACGGTTAGCTTGCTTCCATTCTCTCCCTATTATAAATGGCACGGTAAGCGTCTTTGTATATAAGCTCCCCTTCTCCCGTTCACAGGATGGTTTCCGTTAAACACATTCAGATAACGTGGAATTCTGAGTCAAAGGACAAGAGTACTGAAGAATACTAAGGCACACTGACAAGTTTCTCTAGAGGGAATCTTCCCAGGGTGATTACACGAGCCGTCACATGACTCCCTTTAGCTTTGGCGGCTCTGTTTTGCCCTGTGGCCACACACACACACACACACACACACACACACGAAGGCGCGTGCCCACGTTTTAAGTGGAAATCACAGTGATGTTTGCCTCCTTTGGTTATAGTTGAAAGTAAAGAAAAAGCAAATTGTGGCTTATGAGTTATTGATTGAAAGCTGGGTATCATTTCTCAAAGCAGTCACACGCCTGCAACACCAGCGGCTGGACAGACACATATGCCCCCATCACACATTTTCCGCGCGTGTTCTGTTAGGGAAACACAAAGGCTTATTGATCACATTCTGGAATTAAAGCTCAGCCCAATGGCTGCAAACATATTATTACCTATAATACATTTATTTCTGAGACTTGCTTAACTGTAGCAGCTGAGAAAATCAATGCACGGGGCCCAGCTAGACCGACCTTTAACAAACGAAATAACCTTTTAAGTCTTTTCTCTCCCTCCATCTGCTCCTTGGGTAGTTCTAGTGCTGCCCTTCGAGGATCTCATGACCTCGGGGCACTTACGGAATCCCTCACAACCTGGATTAGGTAGTTTGAGGTGAACACGAGTAGATGGAAACAGAACGGGGAAGGGGCGTTTGCACAGGATTTTAGTGAGTGGTCCAGGGCAGAGGACGTCTCTGGCTTTAGCTCACGCACCTTACACAGCTTCAGATTTTTCCATTTTTCTCTGTTCCCTTTTTCTGACAGGTTCCTATCTCTCGCTGATGGAGTTGAATATGACATCTCAGGAATTAATGTCAAATTAAACAAATTAGAAGACTCTGGAGGAACAGGAATGTATACAGCACTCATCAAAGTGCTCAGGTTTCCTCCAGAAGCCCGTTACAGCCTGTACTGTGGACAGCGCTCGGATGGTGGCCTTTCACGCCTCTACAAAACATTATAGTGCCTGAAAAACTCCTCCTTCCCTGGTCTGAGTCTCCCAAGTTGCGGCTTTTCACTGGAGATGTGGGGAAGAGGAAGGAGGGAGGCCTGTGGGCCCACGTCATCGAGACGGAGAGCGCAAGGTGGGAAGGAGTGCACTGGTCTCGTTGTTTTTTCCCAATTATTTCTATTTTCATTTCCACACACTGAGCGTTGACCTGAGGCAGGGACTGGTTGTCTGAGTGCTCAGAGTCCAGCCGTAGAGGAAACGGGCACTTTAGGAAGTGGCTAAGCCAAGCCTTGGTGCTGAGGCCTCCCCAAGGGCTGTAGGAGGCCCTGGGTGGAAGTGGCTGTGGCTAGCAGAGCTTAAAATACTTTGGCAGAAGAGCCAAGATGCACGGGAGCTAAATTTTGAAAGCTATGGAGATGTCGGTGTTGCAGAGAGGGTGCAGAAACGGACCCCAAGGCGGGGAGCACCAGCTGAGAAGGGGCTCCGTCGGGACAGTGGGACGGGGTGCAGCTGTAGGGATGCACCAGTCAACTATAATGAAACTCCCCCCTGTTGGGAAAAGGGCGAAAAGATCTAGAAAATTGAACTTGGACCAAATCGGGCAAAGGAGATAATAGGAAAGACAACATTGTCCAAACGGAAGACCAGGTGTCAAGAGTCACCTGTTCACTGGAGCTTTCCCCGAGCTCTGTGCCCTTGGCCACGTCACTCCCGTGCCACTCTTATAGGGTATAAACAATCTAATCTAAAAGTACTACCTCCAAGGTGCTCAGCGCACACTTGCTCTAATCTGCACTAGTGGCGGTAGCGCCAGAAACAGGGACACTCACAGAAACATGTGTCTGGACATGGGCCCCAAATCCCGATAAATTATAGCCACTGTCCCTGCTCTCCTGGCTTCTTACCACCGCCCAGCACGATCGTGAATGCCGTACCTACCCAGAGTTCTTTTCAGGTATGGTCCCCAGTATGAGAAGCAAAGTTTCCCCCAAAATTAGCATTAGGAAAGATTTACCCTTCATGGACCGTCTATCCAGGACCCACAGGAAAATGGAATTCTCCCTTCTGAATGCCCGGAGGCAGGAAACACAGTGCAAAGAGAATCAAGTCACAGGACCCAGAAGGAGTGACTGTTCCCTCAAAGACTATCAGGGTCTTTTGTTAACTCAAGCTGATAAAACAGCCTTCTGGAAAACTATAAGAAACTCTCACTTCAGATACTGCCTTAAATAGAAGAGCAATTTTCTAACATTAACTCCGCAGAATTACATTAACATGCAGGCTTCACCTCACCCAATTTCAACATTCTGTTTTTCTTAAAATCAGACAATGAGGGCACATTCTGAGGTTGGCATTAACACAAAAGAAGGCAATTCACAGCTCCATTGAGATTCACGTGTTTATTTGTCCAAGTAAAGGTGTGTGGCAAAAATGCCACAACCTTCAGCTTAGAAAGCCACAGTTTCTTTCAAAGTAAACTGTAAATTTCATTTTTAATGGCATCAGCTAAAAAAAATGAAAGCATTCTGACTCCCTTTCTTCCTTAGGATTCTTTTGTAAATGTGGGAAATGTCTTTTTCCATTCTGCTGTCTTGTTTCCTAGAACTGTGTAGAGTCCTGTTTTTCCAGGGTAGCCCAAACTACCTGAGTTTGGTGCTTTGTGGAGTACGTGAAACCTTCAGCTCCACAGGGATGGAACAGCTCAGGTAATAGGATTGCACCCTGGAAAGCATTTTGTGGAGCCAGGTCAGGTGGAATGCTTTACAAAGGATGCCGTCTGCCCTGTCTGATGCAAGACCCTCCCTCCCCCGGCTGGAGAATCTCTGGGGTAGAGCAGAGATTTTAGAAAATGCTTCCACTTCTGATTCTTGCCATGTTGATCATCAGGCCCTTCAGACATGGAAGAGGAAGAAAGCCCTTCTAAGTGAAGCTTTATTTTTTAACAGAAAGAACAGTAAATATTTTATGGAGATCACTGATCAAACTGGTTTCTTACTTTTTTAAGTTCCAGGTTGACATGAGGGTACGTAGAATTAGGTGACACTGTTTGCCTTTGAAAGGGAAAGTCTGACTTGGAATCGGGTCCTTCATCCAGAGGTGGACCATACACCCATACACCCACACGTCGCTCCTGCTGGTAAGAACCTGCCGGGTCCCCTCCACGTCCCCCTTCTAGACTATAACTGAGATTTTTTCCCACGTGACCAAGTTGTTGTTAATCTGCAGGTTTCAAATGAGTGTTGAGCACAAGTGATGCCCCTTTTCCCTTCCTGGGCTACTTAGGGAAGTGTTCTCCAAATCCTTCCAGGTTGTTAAAAAAAGATACAAAATCTCCATCTTTTTTGTAATGGAATAGTACTCTATGGCGTGCACGTACCACGGTTTAGTGATCTATTCGTGAGTTGAGGGTTCACCGAGTTTACACATCTCTCCAATTGTAAATTGTGCTGCTATAAACTTTGGAGCACATGTGTCCTTCCGCTAAAATGACTTTTGTTTTGTTTTGTTTTGTTTTTTGGTCAGATAGAGAGTGATGGGATTGTAGGATCAAATGGTACGTCCACTTTTAGTTCTCTGAGGAATCTCCAGACTTCTTTCCATACAGGCAGCACTGGCTGCTGTCCCACCAATCACATAAAGGGAATCATGGGTAGTCCCTTTACTCTGCACCCCGCCAGCATCTGCCCCTTTGAGACCCTGGGATGTGGTCGGCTCACACTGGGGTTACGTGGTATCTCAAAGTGGTTCTGATTTGCATTTTTCTAACAATGAGAGATGATGAGAATTTTTTTATGAAATTATTGGTCACTTGTCTGTCCTAATGAGAAAAGATTCTGCTCATGTCTTCTGCCCAGATTTTCATGAGGTAGTTTGCACTCTTTTGTTGCGGTTGATTTCTGCGGGTTCTTACAGATTCTGGTTCTTAGCCCT
Organism: Otolemur garnettii; assembly: GCF_000181295.1. Lineage (NCBI taxonomy): Eukaryota > Metazoa > Chordata > Mammalia > Primates > Galagidae > Otolemur > Otolemur garnettii. Next base: position 58,928 of record NW_003852623.1, read on the forward strand.
TTGGCCAATTGGAGAACACAGATATCTTCGTGAATTTTGAAGGCAGTCACTTTGGCTTTGTTGATTGTATCGTTAACTGTGCAGAAACATTTCGAGTTGATCAGAACCCATTTATTTATTCTTGTTGTTGCTGTAATTTCCAGTGGGGTCTTCTTCTTTAATTCTTTCCCGAGACTGCTATCATTAGAAGTTGTCCCTACAATTTCTTCTAGCGTGTTTATAGTTTTGTGTCTCAGGTTTAAGTCTTTTCTCCACTGTGGGTGGAGAGAGCCTCAGTCTTCCACATGTGGCTAATGAGACCTCCCAGCACCATTTACTAAATAAGGATTCTTTACCCCAGTGTTTGTCTTCTCAAAGATCCAATAATGAGGTGGGACTGATGTCATCTCTGGATTCTCTGTTCTGTTCCATAGACTTAAGTCTCTGTTTTTATACCAATACCATGCTCTTTTGATCACTATAAATTATCATGGATTATTACCATAGGGTGGATGTTCAATGTTCAGTGAATTGTTGAATGCAGAGTGAATGAACAAGGAATAGTTATGTGTCCGGAGTGTCACTGAAACTCACTGAGTCCCATCTATAAAACACAATTACAAACATGTAGCTATTAAAAATTGTTATAAATAATCTTCTGTTATTATTAATTCATGAGTTAGTGCATGGATTTTCAAAGGTGCTTTTGAAGGTTTATTTTTTAAATTTTCATTGCAGTGTCATAGTAAGTGTTATCTCAATCTTTGCTTTTGTTTTCAAGGTTTGTTTTTCTCTGTTAAATTATCCAAATTTTTTTTGTACATAAACATGTCTTTCTGGTTTACTATAACTTTAAAGTTTTCTTTTTATTCCTTATGGTTTTGTTTAGACCTCTAAAGTGTAATGACATGAGTTTAAGAATTCAAGTAATGGTCAGAAAACAGGGACAACAGGCCTTGGGATCACAGAGCCCTGCTCTCCAGTGGACAGATTGTGACTTGATTTTACAATATTGGGTTTGTTTTTAAAATAAAAATAGATGAAGTATCTATTAAAGGCTAAAGGGGTAAGACAAATATTGTGACAACATAAATGTCAACTGTGGCTGGAGATTGACTGAGGGTCCCTATTTTTAATAAATTTGCATATATGCAGTGAGACTACAAAGCCATTCTGAGCAAACATCAGAATATATGAATGCACATGAATGTAAATGGCATCAAAACCTGAAACTGGGAGGACAAGCTCAGTTTTAAATCAGTCGGATTTCCTATAGGTCCTCTGGGCACATCTTAAAGCCACAACATTGGGCTCAGCCCTGTGAGTATTTGAAGATTGAAATACTACAGGGGTGGGAGCTGCAGGGACCCTGCTGGTATCACTCAGTGCCGTTCTCTGAACCTTATGTTTCCCTATCATTACTCAACGCCTGACGTAACATCCACAGGCTGTAGGAGTTCGATGTGCACAGATCTTCAGGGGGAGCAGTCCTCGGCCCACTCCAGACACCTGCTTTTGCTTCACTTGCTGTTCTCCATTTATAACACTCAAGGGCTTTAACTGAGTCTGGTCTCCCCAGCACAGGGGTGCTGCCACCTCTCTGACCTCCCCGCCCTTGACCTCTGCCACTCGCTGCCCCAGCCACGTTGTTAGTCTTTTGCTCTTCCGTCTGCAGACCTAGGAGCACAGACTCACTAATGCACACACCTTCACCCCCAGGTGTCTGAAAGGCATTGCTCCATGAAACACAGGGTGTGATTCTGAGCAAACTCAACCTGACCAACCCGTGTCAAGGAGATCTGGGGAGATTTCAAAAAGAGCCTAACATTTTAACCAAATCCAGAGCATAAAGGGGGGGCCCCCTGGGAGACGGGGAAGGAGAATGCACCTTTCCTCCTAATGAAAGGGGGAGCTGTGTGAGTCCCCCACCCAATGTGAATCCTAATTTCCCCATGACTTGTTTTCAACATTTTCTCAATCTTTGCTTTTCAGCATGTTTCACCCACTAGCCTCAGCTCTGACAAACCTTCAGGAGAAATAGGGAAAGGCTGAAATAGTGTAGTAACTGTGCCTTGCCTGGTGAAAGCACTCCTAGCATCCTGGATTTGATGCTCAAGAAAGCAGAATGGATCCAGTTTTACATAATGACCAGAGGAACCGTCATATCTATTCACAGAAGTTGTTAACCCACATCTGAAAGGAACGGCAGCGGTGCCCATGTCCATTAAGATCCAGTTGTTCAGGTCTATTTGTACACTATCGGCATGAACAGGAATATGGATTGAGTACAGACTATATGCTTGCAAAGTACGTTATCTCAGATAATGCTTCACCCTACATAGCAGGCACCACAGGTACCTTTCCAAATGTAGAAGACAAGGGGTGGCACGATTAAGTAGTCCCTGCAAGATGACCTGGTGGTTTACCCCTTCTTCCTAAAACTCTGTGTTTAGTTCACCACCTATAAAATTCCTACCTCAGGAAGAAAAGAAGCTAAAAAACCAACAGATAAATTCCAAAGTGATGAGGAAGAAAGTTGCAGGAGTCACCTTTTCCTCCGTTACATCCCATGTTGAACTAAGATCTCACCCAAATTGTAATTCTCAGCTTTCTCTCCACAAGTAACTTTCACTTAGAAACTTCTCAGTATAATAATGTTTTCCAAGCACACACGGAATAGTGTTCTCTCACCACCTGAGTATGCCACTGCAAGGCAGGCTTCCCAATTCTCAGTTGGGAAATTTGGCACTGCCTGGTAACCTCTGAGTATTAGTGAACAGCGACTCAGATTTAGAAGCCAAACAATACAAATGCTAATTGTTAACCGGCGATAAAGCGGTAGGTTCACTACAAAGGAGTAAATTAGTCACCACTGCAGTGTTCTCACAATAAAAATAAATTCACATCACTGCATGTCTGGAGATGGAAGTTCAATATGGCCACAGGCAAGGAGCAGCAATCCACGAATGTTCTCCTTCGACTAAAAATAAACGCTAAAAAACAAAGGAAATCGCTGGCTACTAGTGTCTAGTGGTTAAGGCCAGAGAAATGTTAACATTATTTAGGTTTTTTAATAAATAACCTGACGCCCTCCCCCCACCGGGAAATGATATTTGAGGCAAGTGATGGTACGATGTCATACAGGAGAAAAGAGAAAAATCTCATGAGTAGAGAATAGAAAGAAAGCTCAAAACAGGAGACAAGAAAGAGCCGAGGGCAGATTCAGCAGAGTAAGAAATTTTGACCAGGAAGTTTTGATTAAGAGTTTTCTCCTGTTTGTACACGCATTAATCTGATCCAGCTGACCTAGCGAAATATGGCAGACCGGGGGATGTAAACAATATTCTCATTTTCTTCCAGGCCTAGAGGCTGCAAGTCTCAGCTCAAGCCCAGCAGGACTTGCCACCTGGTGACCACCCTCTTCCTGACTTGCAGACAGTTCCCTTCTCTCAGTGTCCTCCCAAGGGAGGCAGAGAAATCTTTGGTGTTTTTTTTCTTTTCTTAGAAGGCCACCAGTCCTATCAGATGAGGGCCCCACTGTTGTCATCTCACTTGAATTTACCTCCGTACAGGCCCATCTCTAGATGCAGTCACACTGTGTTTAGGGCTCCAGCACAGGAATTTGGGGAAAGCACAGTTCAGGCCGTAGCAACACTTTTAAAATGCAACTATGAAATTGATCAATTTCCTTAGTCCTGTGCTCCTTAAAAAATAGGATATGGCTGAGCATCTTGAGGTCAGCCTTGAGCTCTGACCTCTGGCTTCCTACCTCTGGGTTCCCAGCCCCTTCATAGCGCTGCCTGAGTCCCAGGCTTACATGTCCCAAGGCAGTAGCTCACTGTGTCTCCTTTTCTAGAAATTTAGTCCATAATAGATCATCAGGCTCTGATGGCAAGGACTATGCATACAACATCCTTCTTTATTATTTCAGAATATTACAGGTATACTTGTTTTGCTTAAATAGTTTGGGGCTTTTTTTGTGCAGATTGAGTCAAAGTTATAGCTGGGTCCTCCACCCAGAGTGTGAGTGCCACACCCTCCTCCCTGTTCCCCGGCTTGATTTCCACTGAGAGGCACTTCCATGCGGGCACACCAGCGTGGATCCACTAGTCCTGAGTTGGGATCGAGTACATGTGATGGTCTCTCAGTCCCTGTGATGGTTCACCTACAACCAGTTTCATCCCAAGAGATCCTAAATCACCACTTTTTATTTTTTACTTTATCGCCCTTGGTAGAGTGCTATGGCGTCACAGCTCACAGCAACCTCAAACTCTTGGGCTTAAGCAATTCTCTTGCCTCAGCCTCCAGAGTAGCTGGGACTCCAGATGCCTGCCATGAAGCTCGGTTCTTTTTTGTTGCTGTTGACATTGTTGTTTAGCTGACCCACGCTGGGCTTTAACCCACCACCCATGATGTATGTGGCTGGCGCCATAACAACTATGCTACAGACACCAAGCCTAGATCACCATTTTTGATGTCTGAGTAGTACTCCATGGTAGGCTTATACCACATTTTATTAGTCTACCCTGGTACTGGGGGGAACTTGGGTTGTTTCTACATCTTTGTGATTTTGAATTGTGCTGCTATACACATTCAAATGCAGGTGTCCTTTTGATAAAACAATATTTTGTCCTTTGGGTATACACCCAGAAATGACAGGTCTTCTTTAAGTTCTCTGAGGTATCACATACAATTTCTCATAGAGGTTGCGCTGGTTTGCCGACCCACCAACAGTGGGTAAGAGTTCCTGTCTCTCTGCATCCATTCCAGTATCTGTTGCTTCGACACTGTTTTATATGAGTCACTCTCACTGGACTTAGGTAAGATCTTACTGTGAATTTGGTTTGCATTTCTCCGATAATTAGAGATTTTGAACATTTTTTCATAGGTTCCTTGGCCACTTTGGTTTCTCTTCATTTGAAAAGTTTCTGTTCATGTCTTCTGCCCGCTTTGTAATGGGGTTGTTAGGTTGTTTCTTGCTGACCTGCTGGAGTTCTTTGCAGATTCTGGTTATCCGCCCTTTGTCAGATGTACAGCCTGTGAATACTTGCTCCCATTCTGTGGGTTGTCTACTTGCTCTTTGGATGGTGTCCTTGGCTGTGCCAAAGCTTTTTAATCTGATCAGGTCCCATTTATTTATTTTCATGTTGCTGTGATGACTTTTGGAGTCTTCTGCATGAATTCTTTCAACATGTTCTTCAAGGATTCTTGCAGCTGTTGCCTTAGGTTTAAGACTTACGTCCATTGTCAGTTAATTTTTGTGAGGTGGTGAGTGAGTAGATCCTACATGGGGGTATCCAGTTTTCCCAGCACGATTTATTAAACAGAGATTCTCTTCATCATTTTGAGATGGTGTTTAATATTAGGCATCTTGCACTTAGATACTTAATCAGTCATTTAATATAAAACTAAATATCCATTCCCACTGCGTGCCATCTTCTGGCCCAGGATATCACCGTCCTCAAGTCTTCTGTACCTCCTACATTTCTGGCACTTGAACTTGGAGGAGTGGGGATGGTGAAGGTGAATACAGGTCAAGAACACTTACAGAGACAGTAAACATTTTTGCTCAGTAATTTTGATAATGTTAAATTAGTGACTGATTTAAAAAAATGAGGAATTATTCACAAAGGCCATGGAAGACATCTGTGCTGTGAAGTCACATCTGAGCTAAAATTTAAAGATGAGGAAGCAGTTACCACTGCAAGAGGTGCATGTCTATGTTCCAACAGGAAGGGAGAGCACGTACACCACCCTACCTGGGCAGTAATTTAGGGTATTTTTTGAAAGCGACCCAAGGCCTTGGTGGTCAATCAAGTTGAAATAGGTAAACCTGACAGAGAGTAAAGCAGAGGGGTGACCAAGGGTCAGCCCGCACAAACCATGTGACGCAGACACTGGTGCCCAGCGAGAGCCCACACAGACACTGTTAAATGGATGGAAAATGCAGAAAGAGGAGACGTGGCCGGGCAGAGTACACCAGCCATGGACTGGACACACAGTTACTGATCCCAGCACCGTCCGGCACCCATGACACGGGAGACACCCAACAAATGCCTGTTGTTTTTCCTCCTTCTCAGCCTCTAACCCCACACTCTACCCATCCTTGCCGAGATGGTCCAGGGGTCTGCTTCCCTGCAGACACCCTTCTGGGTGGAAGATAATAACACTTGCCATTTTAGTAAGAAAATACAATATTTCTTACAAATAGACAGCTTAAAATTTAAGTCCAATCAGATCTTCCTTTCTGATGTAAACTAATAAGCATGGGATATTTATTGTGTACAAAGGATTTTGCTATTAGTGCCATGAGTTGCACATATGAGCAAATTACACCTCTATTTATAAGGAATTGACATCCAAAATCCCCTCATTGGCCAAAACTTCAACATCTGATAAGTATATAAATGTATAATGTTCGATAAAGATTTATTAAAAAGCAACTGAAGGAATGGTATATGTGGAGACTCTGAGATGTAATAAAACAACAAGCCACTACAAATATTCCAGAATTGATCTGAATGTCTAACACAATGAGGGTAGCCAGCAAGTGCTGGATAAAGAAATAATTCATGACATTCCCCCCCCCACCCCGACACACACACATACACTTTTTATAAGGACATGTTGGTATATTACAAGTGTGCCAATAACTTCTGACCATCTAATTTTTAAATTATATGCCTGGGTCAATTTCCTTTTTCAGAAATGCCACACAAGAAGAACTTATGTGGAGGAATAGCTCTGATTCCCGTATGACAGCTTTATGAAGCTAATAACAATTGATGGTATTTAATTTATTAAGCAAGCAGTTAATCAAAACACATTGACCAGGAGCCCAGTATATCTGATTTCTTCATTGAACCTCCCTTCTGTTGACATGTGAAAAATAATATGATTGCTAGATATTTTTCTTTTAAGATGTAGGAAGAAAATTGAGATTTTAAAATTTCCCGCTATGAGGTCTCTCTAATAGGCTGTTGTGCCCACACACCTGAAATTTTTCCAACAACAACATTATTCTAAAGACTGATTTTGGCATAGCCTGGCTTAGACTAAGTCAGCGTTGTATGGTGTTTATATATTATAACATAGATGTATTTCTCAGGAACATAAATCTGACACAATGTCATTTTGTATTTGTTGATGGAGATCAGCTCTGTAATCACTTAGACCTGGTAGAAGCATCAGCTAGCTCACCTGGCCCCACAGAACTAGTTCTACGAATCTCTCTTCTAGTCAAACCCCAGATGCTAAAATTCCTGCTCTTACCACTGTCTCCTTTCAGCTGAGCAGAGGTACAAGTCAAGAGTCCTTAACAAACAATGAAAAACTGCTCAACATTCCTTATCATCAGAGAAATGCAAATTGAAACCACGCTGAGATATCACCTAACCCCGGGTGAAATAGCCCACATCACATAGTCCCAAAGCTGCGGGTGCGGGGGCAGCTGTGGAGAGAAGGGAGCCCTTTTACACTGTTGGTGGGACTGAAAACTAATACAACCTCTTAGGAAAGAAGTATGAAGACTCCTAAAAGAACTCAAACTAGACCTTCAGTTTGACCCTACAATCCCATTACTAGGCATCTACTCAGAAGAAAAAAATCCTTTTATCATAAGGACATTTGCACTAGACTGTTTATTGCAGCTCAATTTACAATCACCAAGATGAGGAAACATCCTAAATGCCCATCAACCCGGGGAGGGATTAAGGAGCTGTGGTATATGTACACCATGGAGTACTATTCAGTCATAAATATGATGGAGACTTTGTATCTTTGGCATTAACTCAGATGGAGTTGAAACACATTCTTCTTAGTAAAGTATCACAAGAACGGAAAAGCAAGTATCCAATGGACCCAGGATTAATATGAAGCAAGTAGAAAATTTAATACATGCCCATGTAAGAGAATAGCTCAATTCATTTTGAGATGGGGGGAAGGGGAACAAGAAAGGGAGGAGAGGGGAGGAGGAAGGGGGAAGGGCGAGCTCCCACCTACTGGACACAATGTAAGGGCACATGGGACATCTCCTGGTTGCAGGACACACCTACAAGAGGGACTCTTCCTAACAAATGCAAACGTTGTAACCTAATTATTTGTACCCTCACATTAAAGGTCCTTAACCTTCAACCACTGTGCATGTTAGTATACTGGCTATGCTTTGGGGGGGGGGGTTATTTTAGAATGAGAAAAATCTACCTGCTTCAGTTTTAAATTCTTAAGATATCTCAGTTCTGTTTAAAATGCTTCATCTTCTCTGATTCTCACAACAGCCACGCCGGTTGACTGAACACAATTGTACACCGTTTTACAGATGAAGATGAAGGCGTGGATGTCCCCGTAACTCCCAACTAACAGATGGTTCCAGAGGAGTTGAGGATCCCTAATTTCACACCCTTTAGTCTAGGTGGTATCAATCTTTTCCTCTGCCCAACTGCACTGCTTCGGCTGCTCCTTACTGGTATTCCTTCCGAGGGAGGACCTCTGGGCCATCGCTTAATTATAAATCTTGCATGTGACTCTTTTTCAAAAGTCTGGCCAACTATAGGCATTTTAAAATCCAGTACGAGTGATGGGGAATGAAACTATTAAAAGAGGGAAATAGAAGGAATGATTAAAGTGAAATGGACCTTTTATCAGCTTCGTCCAGAAAAAAAAAAAAAAAGATGCCTCTGTTATTACAAATAAAAAGCAGAGGAGGTCTGCGTTAGGTGCAGAAAGACTACAGGAGGCGTGCTAAGAACACTGAGAAACAGCAGAATTGCTAGGAGAGTTGGCTTTGCATACCTTTAATATGGGTGAGAAAATCCACCTTTTGCAAAAGGCAATGTCCTTGAAATATCTTTATAAGATGCATATGTTTTAATTTTTTTAAGTTTTCAACGTTAAAACTTTTAAAAGTGTCATAAAACACTATCAAATTATTTTAAAAGCAAAGACGACGGTAATGACCCACGGTCTCATCACACACGCACACAGGTAATCTCCCATCCATCCACGTTCCTTTCTAATCTGTGTTCGCAAATACACGTCTCTGAGCATGACACTTTACCAGAGTCATGTGCTATTGATACATGCCATGCTTCAGGGGGCTCAGTCAGATAATGACATGAGTTATTTGTCTCAGTCCAGTTAAACTCACTTCGTGTACAGTAGACCCAGTATTTTATCCATGGTGCAAAAAATTATGAAGTTCATTATCGTGGGAGGAGGGAACAAGGATTATTGGAGTTCTGTTAAGATGGGCGTGGGGTGATTTGCCTGATGAGGCAGGAAGGAAGCTGAACTATTTACGGTGCTTACCATAATCCAGGAGTGGATCTGGGACAAATGTTTGGGCAGGTGCATGTGTGTGCATAATCTCACATGTCTCTGGACAGCTCTGGGCTGCCAACTCTCCTTCGTCATTTTAAATCATAGCATGGATGATAAATATTTTCCTGATGAACGTATTCCCTATGAAAAAAGCCCAGAGTCACTTGTTCAAAACCAATGAGTTGATTCTAAAGAAGCCTGAGACTCTATCTTTGCAGGATATGATCTTCTACTAAAACAAACCCAATAAAAATCATGCTAATAGCGCATCTCAGCACTGATCATCTGTCTCGTGTGTGGATTTGTACAGCTCTACAGTTCCACCTTTGAATGGAGCGAGCCCTGGACCTCAGAGAACTGCCCCTGGTTCCTGTCCTTCATCTCCAGGACTTTTCTTGAAATTCTTTGAGTCCCTCCAGGGCCCGGAACCTTCTTGGGGAGGTAGTGGTGTGCATCACTGAGCCTGAACCCCCATGTGGGGTTTCTTTTCTGGGGAACTCTCAGCCCTCCACTCCCACCATGTGTTTGACCACCGCACAGGGACCTCTGGTTCTTATGTCTTTGGGGTTAGCCTGGCTCAGCGATTAGGACCCTGATTCTAAGAGGTGCCTTGACAAAGATTATCACACTAACGAGAGATTTCCCATGGAATCATGAGACATTGCCAGGACAGTGCTTATTGGTAATGCCCCCCAAAAATACATAGGAAAATACATCCCAAAGAATAAAACAAAAAGACAAAAATCATACACAACATTTCCAGAATTTAAGAAAAGTTAATCCCTATCAAAAGGCTGGATCTAAATAAAAGGTAAAAACAAATGTGATTCATACCGTGTTGCAAACTTGTAATATGCACAATAGAATTTATTCAAAATAAATAAGATAAGCACAAAATGCCTAAAGAAAATATGCTTTGTGGGAACATGAATAAACTTCAAGGGCAAAAAATCATTGAACACAACAACGGCTATATCAAAAGTTATAATTCCACAAACAGGTAGCTCATAAGATGGGTGTTTTAGGGGGAAAGACAGCAAACACCCATGGGAAGCATCACAGATACGTCACCAAGGAGGAAACGATGGTGATAATAGTACCCAGTGTCATGCAATCATTTAAAGATGCGAAGTTCAAGTAACATCAGGCTGGCTCTCAAGTTGCAAGTTTTAAGAGAAACTGTGGTTGTCAGCACTGGGAAGTATGTACAGAGGTGACGTAGAGAGATGTAGGAGAAAGTCAATGTTTAAAGAGTTTCACTCCAGTATTTTTTATAAAGCAAAAATCTAGAAGTCATCGAAATGTTGGAAAATAAGACAACTAAGTAAACTAGAGCATTTCCACATGTTACGTCTTAGGGGCCTTCAAAACGCTGTTTAGGCAGACTTGCCAAAGTCAGGTGACGATGGTTTTATGAACGTTAGGTGATAGATGTGATGTAGTCAAAAAGTCCACATGAGAGAGTTTAGACGGAAATGCTTCCAAATGTATTTTTAAGCAGATAAATTTGCATCATGCTTTTTTAAACTTAAGTGCAGCTAAGCAGCTTCTAAATGCAGATTTCTGATCTATAGCCCTAAAATCACTGATTCACCAAATCTGAGGAGGTGCCCAGGAAGAATCTGCATATTCAAATGAGCCATTCAGGTATTTCAATTTTGGGTGATCTGCAGATTATACCTGGAAAGCACCGTTCTAGTTAGTAGGATTCTAGATGCAAATATATACAGAAACACATATGAATATGTATAAAGTATAAACATACGTCAGAAAGCATGCACCATCAGGAATAAATACAACAGCAAGACTATACCATGTATACATGTCTATAAAATATAGCATTAAGTATATTTCTGATTTGTTTTTATTTTTAACTACATTTCTAATATGCGTGAGTCATTTTTATGATCTTTTAAGTTTTGAAAGGATTTGTAGGACACAATAATCTCTAAAAATAATTCTTTCTGTCTTAATTCAGCTTATTCCTCAAGTTTTTTTTTTTTTTTAAGTGAGAAACTTTACAAGTGGGAAAGAGACTTCTCTTTTGCTTATTTCAAATGTGTGCCCTGTGTAGAAACAAAATGTAATCTGAGTGGCAGACTCTGGTTCTTCTGTCTTCAGACTAAACCGATAAGAAAACCGAATGGGACTGACATTTGTAAAATAGCCTGAAAATTCCATTCCACAAAAATCGAGGCTCTGACTTAGAAGCATGTGAATGAAGAGTATAAAGTTAAGAGCCCTTGAGGACACGGAATGATTGCATTTCAGCTCCACGGGTAATCTACAGCCTGGCTCCAGGGCCATTAGCAAGGTATGGAGAGCAGAGGGCCCTCGCCAGGAGAAAAGTAATGGGGACGGGGGCAACTTACAGAGAAGCATAACCTGCACAGAAACGAAAAATGCCTGCTGACCTGGATTCCACTGAGAAAGAAAAGGATCAAGATGGTTTAAGGGAGGAGCAGGGCAACCTCAAGATGGACGCAAATAACCACATTTAAACTAATTTCTTCCATCCCACAGACCAACCTCAAACATCCAAAGGAGAAAAAATCCAGAGCCGTCCACAAACAAGAAACAATGATCATGTGGAAAGTGTCCCTCTGTATTATGTTATGGAGTAATCTTTGGTGAAATAACCAAATCAGGCCAATACTTCTTACCATAGAATGTTTGTGCCTTTACCCAAGGTCAGATAAGACACCCGGATTATGAGGTCTGGTTTTTAGGAATCAATGCTAGAATTGCTGAGGTCTTTCCGAACTTATAATACATTGAGGTTTAAAAAAAAAAAAAAAAAACTGTGATGTGAAAATCTCTGGTTTAAAGTCCTTTTGTTTTGAAATTTTGTTTATTCTCTGTGTGTTTCTGTGTGCAGTGATGGATGTGCACTCTTTGATATCCCGAGTAAGGGAAAATAGAGTTACGCATTCGCTGAAAGCAAAAAGTTGGTTTTTATTCTAGTGAAATTTGTTAAAGGGTTGGAACATCTCCCCTCCTGCTGAAAGTGTAGAGTGAAACGGTCTCTACGTAGTCCTGGCGTGGACTGTAAGATCTAGTATATTCTATCTCTCATTCACTGCTGACAGTGGCCCTTCTGGGTTCTAAAACTGGTGAGGGATTCCACCTTCAGACACCTGCCGCACTGGAGAAAAACTGGGGAGAAGAAGGTGGAGGCATTATTTCTCAGCAGCCCTTAGATCCACTTATCATGGAACAAACAGTACTAAATTCCCAGCACTCCCAAGAGTACTGAGCATCATCAGTACTTATGGGTGAAGGCTCTGCCCAGGTCTAAGTGGGCAGAGAAGGACTGAGATTCCAAAGGGCTGTTTGAGATCTAGGGAAGAAATAGCCCCAAACATTAATTTTTTTCAGAGAAGTACCGAATACAAGTCAGCCGTCTCCAGACGAGCTTTTGGCATCGTGCGCTGCCCTCGTCTCTGCTCACTGACTGGTGTGTTTTAGCGCCGTGGTCTTCCTGAGTGTGTGGCCGTGGGAGAGGGAGGCATGATTACGATTGGAGGCAGAAGCATAACGAGAGGCACCAGGCAATTTTCAAGTGATATGATGAAAAGAAGTGTGTGAAGAATAATAACAGTTTCTTTTGTTCCTGAAGAGGAGAAAGCTTCATTGACCATTTTTAAGTAGATCATCCCAAGAAGACATACGTGGCCAGAAATGCACATGTGTTGCTAATATAGAAACGGACACCTATCTGAAAGTGAGTTACTACACATTAGATGTAGTGAGGTGGGAAATTTTATATAAAGAGTATGAGTGTGAATAAAACTGTGGTTCTCTATAAGTTTGGGCTGTTTTATTGAGTTTACCTCTCTTATTATCTTTCCTAAGCTGCTCAAATGCACATTGAAGGAGTTATAAAATAATCGTTTAATCTGGGCAGTGCCTGTGGCTCAAAAGAGTAGGGCACCGGCCCCATATGCCAGAGGTGGTGGGTTCAAACCCAGCCCTGGCCAAAAACCAAAGAGTAATAATAATAATAATAATTGTTTAATCTATTATAAAGCTCAGGGCAATTTGATCATGCGAACATGTTCAAACTCTTTAATAGAAATGTGTAGTCTCTCAGACAACTGTTCTCTCCCCCATTCTGCCTTCAGCAACCTGCGCCTACTGACTTCCTGACATTGACAATAGATCCCACTTTGCAAGACTCTGGACGTGGCTTCTGACATCCGCTCAGTCAGCCTGCCCTTTCCGTGCAGGACCATCTCTCCCTTCCGTGGTTCAGTTTAAGACACACCTGCAGGTGTGAACTCTGTGTCCCCACCTTACACTGCTGACCCACACTCCTTAGCTGAGCTAATAGGATGGTGCCTTGGGTTGGTATAAATGCTTGTCTTCTCAAATCGTATAGGAAAAAGCTTTGGCCTTGCCTGTGATCAGTTTGATAAGATTGTCTTATTCTGGACTTCAATATCAGTGGGCATAATAAAGCCTACCTGACTAGAAATATATGATGGGCTGAGGCTCACCTTTGACTGCAACCGAGGTAGTGTTTTCTTTTTGCTGCCTGTTGGAACCTTTGTGTTATTCTTAATTGATTCATAACCCAGGGAGAGAGAAACGATGTTCTTTATCTGCGAATCCTCAATCCAATACAAATATAAAGGACATTCTGAGGCATTCACGCCATATTTCCAGATTATTTTAATGTATTCCCCTACCTTACGACATAGCACTATTTCTCTTCAGTTATGTCACTTAAAAAAGGAAAGCTTTGCTAACTTAATACAAAAAATAATAGTGAATGTGCTTAAAAATCCTATATTACTTGTCAATATTCTATCAAGATGTGAATTTTAAGGAGACATTTGGTAATAGCATGAAAGCTCTAGAGATATATGTGAATATAGTAGAATGTCAGGTTACACCCTGTATATTTCAAACAGAGGCTCCCCATGTGGCAAACTCAACTATCAGGAAACCAGCTAGTGTTACATCACCTGTGTTTAGATTTCTTCCTCCCAGTGGACAAACTTTGTAAATAATTCATAAATCACGTTTAAAGCTTCTCCCAATTAAAAATGCAATAACTAAAGTACAGACCTATTGCCAGTAAGTGGCTCATTGGTAATAAATTATCATAGAAGAATTTGTGGCCCATAAAATGTGTATAGAAATCTTTAAGTGAAGTTAGAGGAAAGAGAATATAAGATCACGGCTTTTGAGATTTTTCCTTCTGAAGTACAAAGAATAACAAACAAAAGGTAACTTTTAGGAAAATCACATTTCAGGGGCTGACCCCTACCAATAACCTAACTAACAGTTATACCATGTTGAACATTCTCCCAGGGCATGTAAGACCAGTTCTCGTAATTTGAGAATTATAATAAAATCTTCCAATTTTAGAGATATACATGAAAAGAGCTACAAAATAAACATAAACAAAGTTGAAAATTTCATTGTTTCCGCACGGGATTCAGAAAAAGCACGGCCACAGATTGTCCAAGACTGTCAGGTTTTACCTCTCTGTTCTATTCCACTAAGACCCCAGATAACCTGAGTGCATTTTACATCTCATATGTGAAAAATTTACTCATTTATAATTTCTGGCTGGTGGATTTCAAGTCATTACAGAAATCAAGACAGGACAAGAACAGTCTGTGACATTCTGTGACGGTCTGATGGTTTACAGAATGGCTGCAGTCCTGCCTCTTCCTGTATCCACACCCCATCACAAAAAAGGATCTATTTCCATCACCCCTAAATCCTCGGTTAACTCCGTGGCTTGCTTTGAAAAGAGAAAAGAGAAGAAGGGGCAATGTAGCAGCTTTGAACCTCAGTCAGGAAAATGTGCGGGCATTTACTTTCCTTCTGTTTTTGTTTGGACTCTCGTCACCAGCGTGTGGTAAAGGATCCAGGTCTCGGGGATTAGTGATGAACCATTCCAATAAAGAGGCTCTAGTAAAGCCAGTAGCTGATCACAGCTACGTGAGTGCCTCTCAAAGAGACCAGAAGGACCACCCATCCAAGCCCAGTTTATACTGCCAGTCTCAAGAATTGTAAACAAATAAGTGGTTACTCTGGTAAACCGTAACTTCTGGGGGAGTTTGTTACATAGCAAAAACTAGCAGTTCCTCAATCTTTTTCATTACCAATTTAAAAATTACTGTTTTCTATAGATCGTTGACCATCCTTCTAATTCCTAACCCTCTGCCAAGTTAAAACCTCCAAAAAGAATGTCACCCTTCTAGGGTGTCAGCACCGGCTCAGGTTGAAACTCCATATCAGTGCTACTCAAAATACAAAACTAAACATGTCCCTCTTTGGTCACAAGCAGAAAGAATGATGTGTTCCAGGCAGGTCATCTCAGTGTAGGATTAAAAAGAAACTTTATATTAAGGAAACACTCAACACCCAAGAGAAAAGCTCACTGGGTTGTAACAGCACCACCGTCTCTGTGAAGTTATATCACAGCACTGTGATTTATCTATCCACCAATACAAGAGTGAAAGATCAGATGAGAAGTACGCCCCTCACTAGAGCCTAGTGACTGTTTGGAGAGGTCAATGTGCATTTCTAGGAGGATAAGGGACACAGGAAGTGGCATTCAACACTTGCTTTCAGAATTCCTCTCTGCCGGCTACCTTCAGACCAGCGTGTACTAAAAGTCTGGCAAAGTGTTCCCACTCTGGCAGAAAGGAGGTAGACAGACGGGTCTTGAGCTGCCCCAAGAGGACAGCGTGAAGGGATAAGGGTTAGGTTAGAGTTAACTCTACCCTTCCCAATCAATGGGAGGGAAGATGCCCAGGGAGGGCCTTGTAAGTGTCTGATAAGATGAGTCGTGACCTAGACCAAGAAAACTGGGATGAAGGGAAATTGCACAGACAATTCAGACAAGTCCTCAAATAGAACAGTGTGAGAGAAAACGGAGCCACATTTAAAGAACTTCTGGGCAAAATTAAAACTTGAAGTCATAGTGACTTTTCATGTCCGTCGGCGTTTCTTCTTTCATCTATTCCTACTCGGAAAGCACTGAGACAGCAGAGAGGTTTGGAGGAGGGAAGGAAGGGGAACAGGAGGATCCAGCCAGTCCTTCCCTCTCTAAGGTTTCTGGTTTGAGTTAGACGTCAGCTTTGAGAAGGAGAAACGTTTACTCTTGGGTGGGAACTATGTGGTTGGATATTTTCAGTCAGAGTTCTTTTTAAGTATCTCAGAAAATGAACTGGTTTTAATCACTTGAAAATAATTAGAGAATTTATTTATTTATTTTATGATATTACCCAAGGTCATGGAAAAGCAGGTCAAGTCAAGCGCTTTGGAAAGATGTTAGGGAGAAAGAACAAAGAGGCAGAGGGCCGAGCCCACCCCTTACCGTAAATAACCTTATTTGTGCGTAACAGTTTATATTCTAATTCCCTCCGGAATGCCCGTATCTAATGACAGCAATAATGAAATTACGTTCAAGAAGATAATTATATTATTTAACCCAAACTGGTGATACGTCTAAGTATCAGAAATGAAAATAAAATAAAGTGACAAGGTCTCTTCCCATAGTTCTTTGCTATTGATGGTTGGAGTATTATTTTTCACACACCGAAAAAATCTTTTTGTGACAGGCTGATATTTGCTGTTCCTTTGTTTGTTTGGCTACATGATTTATGCACCAAGAGTGGATTCCACGCGGACCTCTTTCTAGGCAATTTTTTGCTTATTTATTTTCACCCAAGTATCCAATTCACGGCTTTTCATTGTTCATGAACTGAGCGAAACTAGGTGATTGGTTTTAGATATGAAATGTGAAGGCCACAGCCTCAAGTCCCACTAATATGTCATAAGCTGGTAGGATAGTTAAGACAATTGATGAGTGCATTCTGATAATTAGGTGAGATGAATATGGGGCACCTGCAAACACAGGGGAGCTCCTGCCTAAACCAAGATGAGCTGGGAGGAGGGGACCGTTCTGAGCTAAGTGGTGAAGGATGAATGGGGTGCTCGAGGCAAAGAACCAGAGAAAGGGGATGCTCGCAGAGAACACCATCGGTGTAAAGACACCAAGGCAGGAAACCCGCATGGTATCATCAGGGAACTCCACACGGCCCAGGCAAGCTGTGGAGAGCAGTGCTTGAGTCCAAGACGTGGATGGCACAAATAAAGAGTCAGAGCCAAATTCTGAAAAGCCTAACTGTGGAGGCAGCAAATAGCCCTGCAGTGACAAAGCCTGAGCTTCCATGCTTCCGTGTTCCTGAGTAAATGTTCCGTTGTTCTTGGAGACATGTTCTATCTAACAGCCTGACAGGTGCATGCCCTGAGTTAGGAGAGGCACAGGCTGGTGTAAGCCTCTTACCCA
Source organism: Otolemur garnettii (assembly GCF_000181295.1). NCBI lineage: Eukaryota > Metazoa > Chordata > Mammalia > Primates > Galagidae > Otolemur > Otolemur garnettii. Next base: position 76,542 of record NW_003852623.1, read on the forward strand.
CTAAGGTAGGGCTACCAGGTGCGTGAAGTTGTCTCTTCCCTGCAAATATGTTCATCAGTTTTGAGGATGAGATCTAAATAAAGCAGCTCTAAGATTATCAGTCATCTGCCCCTTTACTGTTTCCTTCTTCTCTAACTTCTCTGACAAAATAATACCGATGAGGATGATGATAAGAGAGCAGAAAAGATTCAGAGGGAAAGAAAAGAGAGGATATGAAAGAGACAGCAAAAAAGATCAACCTTAGATGAAGACAAAAAGGGAAGCCAGGAAAGGGAATTAAAAACAAGCCGGAAAGAAGTGATAGATGTTAACTGAGATTTGGCAAATAATTAGCATGACATGTGGGGCCAGGTGGCTGGCAGGAGGAGAAGAATAAAGCAAGCAAGCACAGGAAGCTTAAAACACAATATTGATAATGAACGTTTTATTACAATGCATTATTAATTCACACTGCATTATTCAGCACTTGGCCAACAGCACACACGGCATTTAGATTCCATCTCTGTGGCTCTTACACCTGTAACAGCAGTGGGAAAAGGAAGAATGTGCGTGTTTCCTGATATCTGCAAGGGCAAATTGCAGGGAGAGCGGTGGGGCTTGCCAGGTTATCAGCCGTCAGAGCTGGCGGGACACTCCGGTTCCCTCAGGCCTCCTTGATCCTTAGGCAGGCTGCTCAGCAAATGTGTGTTGTTGGGAACCAGGCAAGGAACACAAGGCCGGAAAATGGATCAAGAGAAAATATGTAAACAGAACTCCAGACTCCTGACTTGCATTTTTGATTGTGGCTTTACAAAGTTGTTCTCACATGCATAAAACGGGAAAATCACTAGAAGGAAATTTCTTCCTTCTCCTCAAGATTCAGCCACCTCAGGGTCTCACTTAACCACATATGGGCCTGGGTGATTCTTTACTGGGAGGGGACGGCCCTGTGCCTTGCAGAATGGCCGCAATATTTCGGATCTCTACCTACTAAAGCCATGTGCTTCAACCTTTTTCATCCCACGACACACTTGAAACTACAGGTAAACTTTCGTGGCACAATTAAATTGTGTTGATCCCAAAAAAACCCAAAAAAAGAGTTAAAAAATAAAAAGGAAAAGAATATCCTTACTATGCTGAACTTCTTTCGAAAATAATTTCATTAATGGTCTTTAAACATGTTCACAGCACACCTCAGAACCTCTGATGGCACGTGCACACCTGCTGAAACTCGCCGTCTAGATGCAAGTAGCGCGACTCCGGATGCTGAGAACATCCTCTGGGGAGGCAAAGTCATGCTCGGCCGGGAACCGCCGGTCCAGTGAACAGGGCAGTAAGTGGACCAGGCTGCAGCTGCTGTCACAGCCACCTGTGTGACGCGAGACAAGCGGTCTTGTTTCATCCATGTCCTCCTGGTCTCTTTCCCTCTTACGTGACCCAGATAGTTTAGGCACAAGTCTCATCAGAAGGGAAGGACGAAGATGACTGTCACAGAAAGGTGCATCTGGAAGGATGCTCGTCTATATAGATCGTCATCAGCGCGGGGAGTTTGGTGAAAGGTGAAACCAGAATCATGGACAGGAATGAAAGTGATTGGTGGGGGTGGGGGTGGGGAGGCCATTACCAAGGGGAAGTCGCCAAGTGAGTGCGGACAGGGAAGAAGGGACGAGGAATGAGACTTGTGGTGCCCAGAGAAGCAGCAGATTGGAAGGGGATCCAAGGACGGGCGTGCAGGTGACGTGCCGAGGAGTGGAAGGGGGAACTGGCGCAGGCAGGTGACGTGACGAGGAGTGGAAGGGGAACTGGCGCAGGCAGGTGACGTGACGAGGAGTGGAAGGGGGAACTGGCGCAGGCAGGTGACGTGACGAGGAGTGGAAGGGGAACTGGCGCAGGCAGGTGACGTGACCGAGGAGTGGAAGGGGAACTGGCGCAGGCAGGTGACGTGACCGAGGAGTGGAAGGGGAACTGGCACAGGTAGGTGACGTGACCGAGGAATGGAAGGGGAACTGGCGCAGGTAGGTGACGTGAGGAGGAGTGGAAGGGGGTCCAAGGACAGGCGCAAGCAGGTGACGTGACCGAGAAGTGGAAGGGGAATTAGCGCACGCGGTGACGTGAGGAGTGGAAGGGGGTCCAAGGACAGGCGCAGGCAGGTGACTGGCGGAGGTGGGACTCAGGCTGAGGCTGGGGTGGCGCCTCTGTGCAGAGCAGTCGGCTCAGGCAGGGCCTGGTGCCTATTCACAGGGTCTTCATGGCACCTGTTGGGGACACAGACTGGAGAATCCTCCTACCTCCGTGCCTTGGTTGTTACACTTGCATTTCATATTTTATTTCCAAAATTATTTATTAAATTTACGGTGCTGGATTCGATGCTTTATTATCTCAGACCATTTATTTCATGTTCCTGACACATGGATGTGATTTTTTTTTTTTAATAATCTAGTCCTGATGAAATGAGATACCGAGGAGGTCAAGCCATGGTAGGTTCGTCCTAAAGGCTGTATCCATTTGCCCCTTCCTATCTTCTTGGGAAATGCGGTGATAAATAACCCACACTGCTTTCTTCCAGTGTCTTACATGGAAGGCGGGAGGTAGTGAAGGTAGTTCCCCAGTGCTTTCACAGCACACCGTGCACGTAAGCGATCTTCACTTCTGGGAAGCAGGTCTTACTGTTCTGTTTTGATGGACAACAAGAAGAAGGGTAAGAGAGAGCAAAGAAACCACCCAGTGCTCACAGAGAAGATTAAGTGAGCTCGCAGTCCCATCTACATGGGTGACCACACAGTCCATGTGTGATGGTCCACTACAGCCCATCTTCACTCTGCAACAGCTGTCCCAGATAGGAAAATGTCATTTGCAAAGAGTAAAAACATCACGAAATATAAGATGTTATAATTTCCAAGTCAGGAAGCAACAACAACAAAAAAAAAAGCAGCAAATCTGACCATTGAGGACCACACTGGTGTTCCATGTACATCATATTTCATAATTGTAGATAAAGTTTTTGCTATTCTGTAGTCTGTGTGAGTAGATAAGCAATTCCAAAAGCATGAAATGAAACAGGTATCAAATATTTGAATAGCCTCCAAATTTGCAAAGGAGTTGGCAAGCATTTTTAAATATAGAGTCTCCTTCCAACTTTGGTAACTGAAGAATATGGACAGGATTGCAATTGATGAAAATATTCTCAATACTGATTCTCTTTATTTAGAACAAGCAAGTAATTTCTGAAGCCGTCGTACCTTCCAAAGTATCCGATTTAGCATTCCTTCCAGCAGGCAAAGCGATTACTTATTTCTCGAGAATGACAGAAACATACCTGCGTGGACAGTACAGGCTGTCCTACCAGGTGGCAGCGAGTGACAAGTAGAAATAAATCTTCCTTCATCACTGCTACTGGAATAAAACCATTTCTCAAAACTTTTTTCCTTGCTCTAGAACAAACAAACAAAAATATAATGAGTGAGCCCCTCTCGCACGGAAAATATTTAAAGAAGCTCGTTATTAAAAGTCAGATGTTTGCTCCTTCCTTCCATTGTCTTCCTTGGGGGAAAGGGAAGTTTGAATGAATCTGAAGCGTTGCTTATAATTGCTCTACTTCAAATTGCCATCTTAGTCTTTGACATTTCATCAGTGCCATGCATTGAAGAAAAATGCTCCTTAATAGGGTAGCATTTAAAATAAGAAGCCACAACCTTGTCATCATTACTAGCACAATGGAAGGGTTGGCTGGAATCAGCCATCCAAGCTACGCAGGGGCTTGAAGTTAATTACATCACCTTAGACAATACGTTGGTCTTTACAGTTCCAGTTATCTCCACACACAGTTGGCTCTATTTTTTTGTTATTGTGTAATGTCCCATTAATCACAGTTACATTTTTTCCCTGCCTTGTGATTCATCATCCTTTACCCCGAAACAACTTCCATTTGCCAGGACTCAAGATAAACCACTAATTTAAAGTGGCAGTGGCCAACCTTGGCTATCACAATGGTGGCGCCCGAATGAGGAGAGTGAATGGGAATAGATACAGACGCTGGGCATTTCAGTCGATTCAAATTATCGCCCGTGATTGGGTTCAGGAACGCGGGTCGAGATCAGGTATGACAATTACAGGATGAACTCTTGAAATGGAGCTGAAGGAGCATTTGCCTTTGGAACCTACGGAGCCACTATTCATTTGAAAAAGATGACAAAGTGAAGTCCTTGGAGGTCTGGGAAAGAGCAGTGGAAACAGCTGTAGGCTGAGTGCAGGGAGACTTGTTCTGACTCTCCCTGTAAGAGAGGATATCTGTGTGACATTGAGTGGGTCATCCATCTTCATCAGCTTGAGGTTCTTTTCATCAGCCTGAGACTTGGAACAGGGGACATGTCCAAGTATCTGCTGTCATTGTTTCTCCTTTTCCCAAACTCTGATTGTGGGGGGCATTTGAGAATTGGTAAAGTGAGGCTTCCCTTTAACGAAATATCAACAAAAGTATTCCATGAAGCATGCTGAAATATTTCTGAAGATTGAAAAAAGGATTCCTTGAAGGATAAATGCATTCCTGTGTCCGGCTGTGAGTTGCGACTTCTTCCCCTTATCAAGAAGAGAATTCAGCAGTCTGCTGGCTGGTGGCCTGAGGAGAGGGCGGCAGCTCCCTGCCAGCCAATGTTTAGTTTCTTTTCTATCTGCTGCCAAATGGCCAAAAATCCCTCTTAACATTCTAGCTAATTACTTTATACAATTTAGTAGCATAAGAAAGAAACTGCTCACACAAATCCCTCCAAGGTATTTCTTTAGTTTGGTAAAAGGAACTTTCTTCTTTTCTTTTCTTTTCTTTTCTTGTTTTTTGCAGTTTTTGGCTGGGGCTGGGTTTGAACCCACCAACCCAAGTATAGGGGGCTGGCACCCTACTCCTTTGAGCCATAGGCACTGCCCGAAAGGAACTATTCTATAACATAAGTAGCCAACTCCAACAGGGAATTTCTAGAGACGTAGTCTATTGATAGAAATTTCAGAAATAGAGCAGTTACTATTTTACTAAATTAATATTGTTAGACAAACACGATGCTTCCATTAAGTGCCCTTTATCATATCAATTCTGAAACTTAAGAAGAAGCAGTGCAGAAATATTTGCTCTCTGATTTTATTACCTATGCTGATCTAATCCGTTCACTTACTATAATCAGGCCACCTCGCACTGTCACTGCATTTTGTTTTGTTCTGTTTTAATTTGTTTTCAACAAACTTAAGGCAGCATCTGGATCTTACATATCTGGAAATAGTTTTTAGCATAATCCTGAGACAGGGCACTCAAAAAAATGTCCCTGGCAAAACACTGTGTTGTCCAGTGACGTCTCAATGAAGTTGGGTGTATTTTCCACCTCTGAGCCTCACTGAAGGACTTGGGAAGAGCTCCTGATTGCCAGTTGTTTGATTCTAGGAAGTTAATAAGAGCTGTCATCATACATTGTCTAAAGTGGGCTAGAAACTATCCGGGCATCAATATTAAACTTTCAAACATTTGTGCGAAGCAGCTACTTTCACTGCCTTTTATAGATGAGAGAATGGAGACCCAGAGATGTAATTGGTGTGTGAAGCTATAACACATGTATATGCCGCAGAGAGGGACTGGAGAACCACAGCAGGTCATTTATCCCAGTGTCTGTGTCCTTTCTACCACTTAGTGCTGCTATGGCACAGAAAGTGCTGGATTTAGGATTACTTGGAATGATGGATTTAATCTACGTGAGACTCCGAGGAAACCACTCGGCGTGTCTCTCTCTTATAGCCAGTATGTCAGCTCCTGTGAGACCCTAAATTAAGAAAAGATCAAGATGAAAGGCAACACAGGGAACATTCAGACCAGATAAGAATGAGCTGCCTGTGGCTTTTGAAAAGCTATCTGTACCTTTGTAAAGATCAGTCTCCTCAACCAGGAACCATTTCCTGTTTCACAAGACACTTGTCGATGTCTGTAGATATTTTTTTTTTTTTTTTAGTTACTACAAGCAGGGGATGCTATGGACATCTAGTGTATAAAGGCCAGGGCTGCTTCCAAAGACCCTGCTGTGAATAGGAAACAAACAATAGCTATCTTCCCCCAAACACACACATGCACACACATACATGCACGCAGAGACACCACGGAGTACTACTTAGTGATAAAAAAGATGTCATCAAGTCTCTTGTAGCAGCCTGCACGGCCCTGGAGCCTGTCACCCCACAGGAAGTGACTCAAAAACAGAAGATGCAAATGTTCCATCTTCTCACTGTGAAGTGGGAGCTAGACTAGGCTGCCCAAGGCTCACAGAGTGGGAGGGGACACTGAAGGCACAGAAGGGGGCGTTGGGAGGGGTGAGGGACGAAAAGCTACCTACAGGTACAAAGTACACTGCTCGGGTGATGGCCGCACTGGAAGCCTGGACTCCACCACCCTACAGTGTACACATGGAACACGACTCAGACCCCTTAAATCTGTTAAAATAACCTGTAGTGAATACCATCACGATCTAACGCACATTGAAATCCAAGGTAGTAGATATCATTGAACTTGAAATCAATGTGACTTTTAAAATAAATAACCAAGACAAGTGTGTGGGCTTTGTAGATGGAGCACCGTCCATATGAGATGCAAGCGTGCCCAGGTGAGACTCCAGTGAGATCCGTGTGAGGTAGTCAAGACATACGGTGTGTACTTGAGCTACAATCAGTCTGAAAGGTGAGTGGGTGCGTAGCTTATACCCTCGCCATGATGACCACCGTGTACCTAATTATACTCTCAGAATGGCTACAGCTGAGCCAACGCACAAGGCATGTACCTCTGATCGCTGCATCAGTAAGCTTCGTCAGACTACGCTGTGATAATAACCACTCGCTCTGCCGAGTGGCTGCCCACAACAAAGGGTTCTTTCTTCCTTTCTGGCCTCACAGGAGCCACAGCTTGTTGTGGACCTGCTCAGAGACTTTCCCATCTGCAGCTGAGCCTGAAGAATCAGCCCTTAACTCAGTCTGCTGGTAAAACGAAAAGAAAACAATCTTCAGCCCTGCAAGGGCTCCTAAAGCTCCCGTGTGGATGTAACAAGGTCGCTCCACCACCCTCCCCTGACGACAGCCGTCCTGGGCCCATCCTGACATCAGTGTGTGCACCTGTCCACATCTACAACGGAGAGAAGCCACACGCAACATCTGATACTTGGAAATGCAAACCATCTTATAAAAAGACAGAGGGGGGGAAAGAAAAAAGCAGTAACAAACACACACACATGCGATTGTAGCCAGACGTCTGTGAGAATCAGCCTCTTACATACCTCTCTGCCCATGCCGGTGCCACTGTCTCTAAGATCCTCTGCTCTTCATTACCTGACAAGTTCTATGAATAATCTTGTAACCTGGATGAAGGGACTCAGTACCTTCTCTGTCTCCCCATAATATTTTTTTCCTAAGCTCCTCCTATAAAATTAATCAGATGCCATGATGATCTCGCATTCATTTTTGGCTACTTCTGCCAACCTGTAAACTGCTCCAGACTGGGACTAGTGACTGATGTCTTTGAAACCCGGGTTAAGAAACTGTAAACATTCAGTGAATCCGTGATAAACTAATGGCAGGACACCCCAGGACCCACTCAAGTTGGTCATCGTTTCTTATTAGGCAGCGTTCCCCTCCCTTTCCCCTCCTTCCCCACCATCCTCCCACCTTTAACTGACATTAGTTAAAGTGTCAACAGTGTAGCATAAAATAAACGACAGATAAAGCATTTTGCGTATCATTCGGGGACCCACAGTTAACTGTAAGATAGACATACCTGAAAAAGAAATTTCTGAATTAACTTTAATAAATAATGTCCAGCCTGATGATTCTACCATAAAACTAGCATCTGACAGTCTATATTTTACCAGCAATTCAATCCCAGAACTTTCCATATTCCAGCTCAGGGAACTGTGAATGGCATTATCTTTATTGTAAAATGTCTGAGGGAATTCTGAACAAATTACCTTTCTGTCAGAATTCTCTGGCTATGTCTTGTGGCTGATACACTTGCTTTCAATGTTCGACAGCTGTCCTTTGTAGCTAAGTCTATCACACTTACCCATTGGCTTAAAAAAAAAAAAAGAAAAACTCAGCTTATTATTATCATCACAGTGTTCATCAAATTATCATCAACGTCTTGACCCTGACACATTACTGTTATCGCCAAATTGTTGGTTGTTAATTAAATAATAACATCCACAATGAATGTTAACAATGTGCCGTATCCCACAAGGACCCATCTGAATGTGATCAAAATAAGAATGGGCTGTTTTCATCAGCCAACTGCCTGGGTGAGAGCGGAAAGAGAAAAGGTAACACGTTTTCCAGACAGAAAAAGTTCTGCGGGAACAAAAAGTACCTTTGCAGTAACACAATTTTGAGGATAATGAAATAGCTACAAGTTTTGGCATTCTGCTCAAATCACACAGATCCACTGGGGAAAAAGGTGGGGTGCTAATCTCCACCGGTAAAACAAAATTTGATTTTTTTCTCTAGAACAGGATTTGTCCATCATATGGGTTGATCGGGCTTGTGGACTATGGAGCGTTAGCTGATAATTTAATGGTCTAACATTTTAGATGCTTTTGAGAAGAACACTAGACTCCGTTCTCTGAAATGCTTCAATTTCTGTCCTGGGAATAAATCCCGCTCTCCCCATCACCCTTTTAACTCTTTGAGGTTGCAGAAAGACTGCTGCCCAAATTCTGAGTGCTACACATCAGAAAAAATCTTAATTGCTGCCTTCCAGAGATGAATGAACCTGAAAGAAATTGGAAACAAGGCAAGTTTCCAATTAGCAACTAATTAGCAACTCAGGGTTGCATGAGCATGTATTGCAAAGCACCGAGGATTGCAACAGGATTAAATGTTACCACACCCAGGTTTCGGTGTGGAGAGCCACACCACATAGTGCTTCTGTCTCAGATCTGTCCTGGGTTTACAGACAAGATATTGGCCAGGTGGCCAAGCATGGGGGCTCACAGCTATAACCCTAACACTACGGGAGGCCGAGGCAGTAGATTGCTCAAACTTAGGAGATCAAGACCAGCCTGAACAAGAATGAGACTCCGTCTTTACTAAACAGAAAAACTAGGCAGGCATTGTGGCTAACACCTATAGTCCCAGCTACTTTCCCGTAGTTGGTGTGTAGACTAGAGCTCTTCTCAGTGGGCACTGTTGACATTCAGGGCCAGGTAAGCATTTGCTGTAGGAGCTGTTGTCTGCATCGTGGAGGTTTAGCATTGCCCCTGGCTTCTGTGAGAGGCCAGAGCACTTCTCCTCCCCAATTATAACAACCGGAGTCCCCAGACACTGTCCAAGGTCTCCGGGCTGTAAAGAGGCCCCTGGTTAAGAACCATTTGAAGCTGTTAGTACAGCCAGCACTCAACTACTTCTGGAAGAAAACAGCATGGCTGAAAACCAAGTTTAGAGGTGGAAAAGATCATTTAGAAAAAGAAAAACATGTCCCTGAAATCAACACAGCCTTCCTCCAGACCTCAGAAACCCACTCTCATTTCTCCTGGAGATAGTGAGTGGTCGTTTCCTGTGGTCTGGGATAATGACAGTTGCCGATAAAAAAGTAAATGAAATGGGGTCCAGCGCTAAGGAAATTGTTCCTTTCCGCCATTGTCTGGTGTTTTCCATTTCTCATCAGTCACATTTATTAAAACCTCAAAAGGAAAAGTGGAGGTAAGAAAAAAATTATTTAAAAACCAGTTTTCCACAGCCCACAAAGCCATCGTTTATGACTTTAACAATACAAATTCATCACTCAATAAATGTTTCCACTGGAAAGTTTACATTGCTTACTACAGGATATAAAGTATCATAGGTAGCTTGTAAAACCCTAGGTAATGTAATTATATTAAAGTACAGGAGAAATGAAACCCAGGAAGTTAAACTAGACAATGTAGCAATAATAATAACGGTCATTATAATGACGACAATAATATATGTAACAGTGTCAGATAAAAATGAATAATTTCTGTGTGCTGGCTGTGAAGACTTCACTGATTGGTAAATGTCGATTTAAGCTGTATTCAGAACTTCTGGAAACCTATAGCAAAACAGGGCATTAGACCAGCTCCGTTCCTTTTATAGAAATATTTTGTTCCATGTAATCACTATCCGTGGTTTCTTTCCTCTTTCCTCCCCAAACTATTGATAAAAGTTGAATTAAAGCTGAAAGGGTGAAATTGGTTTTCTGAGTTAAATATTGATGACTGGAACCATTAATTAGAATTGGGTGCTCATCGGCTATGTACTTGGGTTTGAATTCCAGGTAAATAACATTGAAAGAAAGTTCAGAGTTGGAAGCGTGCTTAACTTTTCTATGGCAAAGATCCATGAAAGAAAAGCTTACGATTAAAATGTTATTCGAATGAAGCTTGAAAAACAGAGTGGATTAGTAGTCGCCAGGGGCTAGAGGGAGAGGGGAGACGCCCACAGGTCACCCCCCAGCTGTGCTCAGAAAGCTACTGTCACACCCCTCCACAGTGAGTGTGGCAGGGATCCTATACTGTCACACCCCTCCACAGTGAGTGTGGCAGGGATCCTATACTGTCACACCC
>NW_003852623.1:87125-93249 GCF_000181295.1 Otolemur garnettii
GGCAGGGATCCTATACTGTCACACCCCTCCACAGTGAGTGTGGCAGGGATCCTATACTGTCACACCCCTCCACAGTGAGTGTGGCAGGGATCCTAGAGACAAGTCTGTTCCTGGAGACAAGCGTGTCCACAGATGGCTGCCTCTCACTCCGGCTGGTCTGAAAGCCGCATTTTCCTGGCTGCTAAGGCGTTAAGTAATTGCATGTAATAAACACTTGACCATGAAGCCTAACACAGTAGCTGCCACTTAGCAAATTATCAGTCCTGGTCACTATTCTTATTTCTGGATCTCTAAGACTGAGACACCACAGTGCAGTGTGGTGACTCATTCCAGCCCTGGGCTCAAGGCTCCCTAAGCATCAATCAACATGCCCAGATATCGTCTTAACTGGCCAATCACCACAGCTACTGGAGTCTCAGGGTCTTGGGGGTGGAGGTGACATTTGATTTAGCCCTAAGGAGTGGGAGCAGCAAGGAATTTGAGGTAGGCGTAGAGAAAGTGCTTCAAACAAAGGCCAAAACCACTATGGAGAGAAGGATCATTGAGAGCATTCCCATACTAAACACGTGGACAGTGACCCCCTTCACTGCATGTGGGGTAATACCTGTGGAATGGGAGTTTGGGGCATCATTTGACTGTTCCAAAGGAAAGTGACAACAGTGAACATGGAAAAGACTCCTCTGGGCTCAGGTAAATATTTACAACTTGACGATCAGTACTAAATACTTTTCTTCCAATGCCAAAGAACAAGTTCTGTGTGCTCCCCTACGAGGAGGCCTTGGGTCTGGAAAAACTCAGTGTATTAGGAAACAGAGAACAGAGAACCCCAAGATTGCTATTTCAGCCAGCGCTCTGCACCCCCCCGCATCTGTGACCTAGAACAAGGTGCCTCACTCTCTGAAATGCCTTTCTCATCTTTACAACAGATGTGGGGACTCCTTGTTCATCACGGCCATTATTACCTGGAAAAATGCTACAGTTTTGCCCGAGGTCGTCACTACAATTGTAGACGCTGAGGGTTTGTGATTCCAAGGCTGCTTCCTCCCATCTCACCCTCTGCTTCTCATCTTCACTCCTGGGAGGAGGAGACAACCCTGCCATCCATCAACCCAGAGAGTCGAGGAACAGCTAATTGGTTTTGAATTTAGTCTCATCAGGGGGTCAAGAAAAAATGTGGATCACATCTGACAGTTTCAAGCCTGTCTTTAATTTGTCTTTGAAAACAAAAAATGAAAAGATAAGATGAGATACATTTTCCAAAAGTCAAGGAGAAAATGATCTCTCGGGCATCTAATTCACATGTTAGAACAATACACCTCGGCTATCGAGGAAGGTTTGAGTCTGTGCCGAATGTGACGGCCCAGCCTCAGATAACAAAGAGCGAAATAAGTGGTGGATGTGGGTACCACAGTCATGGCGGCGGGGTGCGCTGAGACGGCCGTGCAGGTGCCAGGCCTGATCTTTTTTTTTTCATCGCTCTCCTGTTCCTGCTTCCTCTGCATGTGACGTGGGGGCCCTTTAACTTTCCCATCTCGGGAACTTGCAGTGTCAGCCTTGTCATCCTCAGGAAGCTTTTGTAGAAGACAAAGCATTGGGGACACCCCAGTCAGCCAAGGCCTCTTGAGCCACATTCTGACTCCAACTCAAACACCACCTTCCTCCCTCCAGAACCCCATTTTTCTTGGACATGGACATGGAGACTCAAGAGCCAGCGATATAGTTCAAAGGCTGATGGCTTTGAATTCCTGATGGCTGGAGGCCAGGGGTGTGGGTCCCAGTCCAAGGATGGGATATGGTTACTGTCCCAGCTCAAGTGACCAGGTGGAGCTACCAAATCCTCCCTCCTCCACCTCGTTGTTCTATGGAGGCTCTGATGGAACTGGATGGTGCCAGCACATCTGGAGCAGGGCCAGCCTCCTGATTTGGTCCAGCAGCGCAGAAGCTAATCCCTTCCAAAAATGCCCTCCCAGACATACCTCGAGATACCATTTAGCTGTATAGCTGAGCCTCCTAGGATCCAGCCAAGCTGACACACAAAACTAATTATCACAGCCGGGTTCCCACAAACATTTAAAGTGTTCCTTAATCTGAAGACAACCCCTGCTACCCACGCGTTTAGTCCCACTTCAGTTGAGTTCAATTTGACAAATGTTCTTTGGACACGTCTTATCCCCAAGGCCTAGATACACACAGAGCACACAGTGACGGGTGTGTAAGAGAGTTTCTGGTAACTCGCAGGCTGGCAGGGAAGCAGCTGTAAGTGGAGGATCTCAGTGTGTTGGTATAAAGGTGAGCAGCAGGAGGGAGAGAAGACAAAGGGAGGTGAGACCCTCGGAAGGAAGATAGTTCTTCCCCAGCTATAAAAAATGCACCTGGACAAAGGTGGGAACATTTCTGTGTGTCCAACAGCATCACCGAGGACCCATAGCCATAAAACTTAGGGATTTTAAGCTGACTTTAATTTTGAAGCTTAAGCAGCCTCACCAGCATAAGAGTCTCTAGAAATAGCAAATTTCCCTCCATTAAAATATAGGGTGCTGATTATCTCTTGAAGCCTTTTTAGCTTAAAGCAGCAAACTATATTGACTTGGTCCCCTTAGAATAATATGTCTCAGTTACTGAATTCTTATGTTGCTAATGTTCCAGAGTATTATGCATTGTCACCTAGATACTGGTGACAACGAGCAGAGACACCTGAAGCTAGTGACGGGGTGAGGGGAGAGATGGTAAGGCCAAAAAACAGAACCAGACAGACAGAGAGGAAAATGCTGTCAGCTCAAGAGTCAGAGGTTGACCTGGGGGTGATTAATGTCATGGGGTTGGGTTGTCAACTTTCCACCATGGCAACATGGGGCAGTGTATATCTGAGCATCCTAGGATCCAGCCAAGATACTAAACATACCTCCAGGTGTGTCTGGGAGGGTATTTCTGGAAGGGATTAGGTTCTACATTGCTGGACCAAAAGTGTGATAGTCTACAGCGTAGACACGTGGCAATGCAGGGCAGTGGCAGTCCGTGTGAGTGGCTCCGGCTAGTGTTCCCACTGATGTCAGGACTGATGACAGAAATCTGGTAGGAACTCCAACCCAGCAGGTTAGTCCTACGAGCCAGGGAGGCAGTGGTTACCTCGCCATCGCACAGGATGACCGATACTGTTATCCCTCTCCCTCCAAGATTGAAAGGAAACACACCTGGCCATGCCACCCTGGCACTTAGAGGTTATTACCAATAATATATTTTTTAAAGCAGCATGGCAGGGATGAGGAGAAAGTGTCCAGGGACATGGTGAGGTGTGTGCACATCGCACCTGCATTGCTCTGTAAAAAGAACAGAAGGCTTTGAGATGATGGAGCAGTGACATGAGGACCACTTTGGAGGAAACACAGACTGGGCAGAGAGTGTCTTTGAACTTATTTAATGGCAAATGCTGAATTTTACACCTGTGAGGTTTTTCTTATATGATATGTAGTTTATCTGTATCTCGACTTCCCCAAAAGCAAGTCAGGAGAGTAATAATACCGACTTTACTGCAGAGGTCTGAAAAGTTATGCAGATACACCCTTAGCCATAGACAAGTACACACAGATGTGTGCATGTGTGCCCTTTAGAATCGTGCTGGCACGGCACACTGAAACTCAAAAAGAATTCAATAAAGTTCATCGCTGTTATTGCTTGTATTATCATTATTTGTTGTTGTTTTATTTCAGACGACGTATCTGTATTCTGGTTGTAGATCTCTGATGAGGATAGAGATTCCTAAGCTCTTCGGGGCACTTGGGCCAGCGTCTTGCCTCAGTTCACCTGTAACTCTTGTTCATATCCAGTAATGGAGAAGGAGGGTGACGGCTCCTGGCAGTTGGGGATCCTCTCTTACATCTCAGATTCTTCACATTAATCCGACCACCTTCAGTTCTTCTTGGACTCAAACACATCGCACATGTGATTAATGGCCCTAGGATTCTTAGCATTAGCAATTCTCTCATCACTACTAATGGAATGATTTTAACATTTCATTTGATAGCTACTACATGGTACGTGTCTGACAGAGGTCCTTGGACCTCCGCGGGGTCACCACAATGGCCCCTACCTCCCAGGTAAGGCACTTGAGGGTCAGAAAGGCTAGCTCGCCTAAAAACGTCAGACCATTCATGGGTCGATGGGCACTTGGGCTTCTTCCATGACTTAGCAATTATGAATTGGGCTGCAATAAACATTCTGGTACATATATCTTTGTTATAGTGTGATTTTTGGTCTTCCGGATATATACCTAGTAGAGGAATTGTAGGATCAAATGGCAGGTCTATTTTTAGATCTCTATGTGATCTCCAAACATCTTTCCAAAGGGAACGTATTAGTTTGCATTCCCACCAGCAATGTAGAAGTGTTCCCTTTTCTCCACATCTATGCCAGCATCTCTGGTTTAATAAAAAATAAAAAAAGAAGAAGAAGAAGAGCATCAGACCACTTGGGTAAACTGGAAGAGCCTGGATTTGAAACGAGGGCTGAATGGCGTCTGATTTCTTTATCCTTCCACTTTCTGCCTCCTGGTAACGTCCTCACTGGAGAGTCACAACAGAGCCTCAGTCACCCCTTTCTGCCTCCTCCCTGCACTGCTTCCCACACCTTTCCCAAGACGTCTGCCTTTAATCTTGTGCTTTGGAAGCATCTAAGGCCGTGGTTCTCAACCTTCCTAATGCCGTGGCCCTTTAATACAGTTCCTATGGGTTGGGACCCACAGGTTGAGAACCAGTGGTCTAAGATATGTCTCTTCTTTTTTTTTTTTTCCTCAATCTGCTTTTTATAAAAATTTCAAAATATTACAAGGGCACGCACATGTTGATTATGTAATTTGTTTTTATACATTTTAAGTTGAAGTTATACGTGTGCCCTTCACCCAGACTGAGTGTGCATTTGTACCAGGTAGGTGTGAATTTAACCTACACCTCCTCCCTGCTCCCACCTGCTGGATCCTGTTGAGTTTCACTTCCCTATGTTTGCTTCAGTGTGAATCACCTAGTTCCAAATTAGTACTGAGCACATGGGGTGTCTGCTTTTCCTTTCTTGAGATACTTCACTTAGAAGACGGTCTCCAGTTTCACCAAGGTTGTTATAAAAGACTCCAGGTGGCCCTCTGTGGCTGAGCGGTGCCCCACTCACACACACACCGAGGTTTATTAAAGCATTCACACACTGATGGGCACCTGGCGGTTTCCACGTCTTTGCAGTGAATTGTGCTTCCTACATATAAACATTCGAGTGCAGGTGTCATTTTTATAAAATGTCTTGTTTTCCTTTGGGTAATCCCCTCATAGTGGGATCGCTTCCTCTCTCATTTACACCCCTCTTGTGTCTTTCGCCTGCCCCGTGTTCAGGCGGCGCACCCCTCCTCTCCTCCTCCTGTGAGTGTGAGCAGCCAGCCGGGAACAAGGGCCCCCCCCAAAGGTAAACCCCGGGGCCTCCCAAAAGGGAAGTCCTGGGACAGCAGCAGACCCTCCTAAACGGCTCTTTCATTTCGATTCAGAGCCACTTAAAGAAGCATCTTTCTCCTGTTCCTTTTCGTTGTCCCTCTTTAATTGTCCCTGCCTTGAAGCTCTTCTCAGAGTCATCCATCATCCCACCCAGTCTGTCCTGCATTTGAGCCCTAATAAGTTCCTTTTTTACCACAGGGAGCTTATTGCTCAGACCTTAATGAGCTGCAGATTGTATGCACTGCGCTCGTAAATGGTTCATTATCCTTGTAGGAAACGACCCTTTCTCGCCGTCCCTGTTATTAGAGATACCCACGCTGGATCACTTCATGTGGACTTTTATTTTATTTTATTTGCAAATCATATATATCCGACATTCAATTTCAATTGTAGGAAGAATCAAATATTTACAATGTTCTGACGCTTTCAAATTTCTAAAATGAATTTTCCTGCTCTTTTTCCAGCTATAATAATTTCCTTCCAAAGACTGTGGCTCTGTGGCTTTAATTTAATTCATAAAAACAGCAGCCCATGTGATGCGTGTACACCCAAACAGCAGAGAACATTGGTTCAGGAGACCAGCTGACGTGCCTTGTACAGGAGCTGCCGGTCTTTATCGGAGGCAGGTTCCTTAACCTCTCTGATGGTCATGGTGA
>NW_003852623.1:93297-98658 GCF_000181295.1 Otolemur garnettii
ATTATCCCCTTTCAGGTTTGCAATAACCATGTGCAAAAACTACAACTGTTATTTGCATCTGACAGATAGGAATGTCGGCACAGAGAGGTCAAGCCACCTGTATAAAATCACACAGCTAGTAAATAGGAGACCAGAATTCCCACAAAGCCAGATCAGGTGCCTCGGAACATCACTCCCTCTGTGACGCTCCTCTAAGTGTGGTCTGTCTTTTGTAAACTGGGGACAATAACGTTACCGGGTCCTGGGGTCCTTCAGAGGAGAAGCAGAGGGTGGGTTGGCAGATAGAACAACGCCTGCCAGGCTGGCACTGAGTGAGGTTTCCACCCAGGGGCCTCTGGATGGAACTCCCCAGGCACGCGGGGGAGCAAGGAGGTAAAAATTATGCAGAAAGTTTAGAGAAAAGCCAAAGTATCAAGAACGGGGGGCAGGATTTAGAAAAGGAGAGCAACTACGCACAAAATATGATTAAAACCTCAGTCGAATGTTCTAAAACTAGTTCAAAAGGAAACTGTAATGTGTCAGTTGCATTTTTCTTCTGGAAAGCACCAATGGCTCCAGCTGCCTCTGTATTTGCCATGTGGGGACACAACATCTAGTCCCTATTTGTAAAGCCCTGCGACAGGAAAACTCTCATCCAAAGGGTCAAAACAAATTTACCATATCCAAGTTTAGAACTTTGTTTAGAACCCGAGTTCCCTGCGTTCTCTTGCTGACTGTGGTTTGCACGATCTGGCCGGACACAAGACTCAGATCCAGGGAACTGGGTGCAAACTCAGGGGCCCTCCCCGGTCTGGCCACCTGCCTGCACACAGCCCAAACCATCCCTTCTCTAGTTCAGCCTCTGCTGTGAGAGAATTTTGCTGACAGACCTTAATTCTGAGCCGTAACAGTCTTATTCTTCCCACTGATTCGTTTTCTTTTTTTTTTTTTTCTTCCTCTGACTCTTCCTTCTTCTCCCTTTCCTCCCAGGCTGAAATGAGGTCACATTTCTATCATGACTGGTTTTCTCTTTCTTTTCTCTTGACTGGGATGCCAGCAACAAAATAACAAAAGCTGAAGCCCTGAACACATGGGAGATGGAGGCGAAACAAAGTCCCCTTTTTATATTCGAAATCTAAGCTCCCCTGGGGGCTCCGGCAGAGCTGGTTCTCTCTCTCTAAAATTGTCTCCAGACACAGGCAGAGAATGGAGCATTCCTTGTTGCATTTTTCATGCAGGTAGGTTGATTTCGAAGACCTCAGATGAATCCCTAAGGAGATATTACCACAAAGAAAAAGAGCCAAAAAGAGCGTGTGCACTAAACACTTAAGTACGTTAGCTGTTTGTGTTCGGTCATATCAACCGGGATAAAAGAAATAGAAAGGGAAGAATTCGAGCTCCAGAAACAGGTGACCCAGCTCTGGCTCTGACGAGTGTGGCTCTGGGTCAGTCAGGCTGTTCGTCTGCCCTGTTTCCTTTCAGCGTATCAAGGTCAATGAGATTCTGATTTAGGGTAGGAAAAGATGCAAAGAGAGAAGAGGGGAGTGACGGAGCAGTTAACATCAGCACCCAACCCTGCCGTCCTCCCTGAGCTCTCAACTCCGGGCCCTTTCTCCTCTTCTCACCTGGACACTGCTCTCCAACCGTCCTCGGAGATTTTGATGATGATCAGTTATAGCCAATGTCATCATCATTTCTCTCAACTGGTTTGTTCCAGAAAGGACATTTTCTAATCCTTGAATTATCCTGAAACTCCCTTAATGTAAGGTTAAAAACAAAGCGTGATTTCCTTTTGCTCACCCAGTCTGCTGGGGTCAATGTCCTCCCTCAGAGGACGTCTGGTCTCCCCAGAACTGTCCCCCGGCCTCTCCACGCTGCCAGCCTTCCCACTGTCCCCAGGCCTCTCCACGCTGCCGGCCCTCCCACTGTCCCCAGGCCTCTCCACTCTGCCAGCCCTCCCACTGTCCCCCAGGCCTCTCTTCTCCTGTTCACTCTCCACTTTCAAGTGGTTCCTGTTCCGTCTTCTGTTGGTCACTTCTGTGATGTCACTACTACTTTTTCCAAAAGACATTTGTTGGCTTCAAGCTACAACTGGTCAGAATTTAACCAATATTTTCTGCTCCCTGTTCCCAGGCAGAGAAGAGCTGATTGGGTATATGCAGATACTTCATCTTCTCTGATTGTTGCCTTTTGATCTCTTAATAGTACACTTCTTTATTTCTCTCCTAATGCATCCATTTCATGCTGTCTCTGTGACTTCCCATCTCTGTGTTTCGATGAAGACCTGGACACAGCTGACCCCTCTGTGCTTCACCTTCCTTCTCTACCCGCAGACCCTGGTCGCTGCAACTCAACTTCTGCATTATAAAAAATGGATAACATTTATTTTCTCTTCTCTGCACGTTATTCTGTCTTCTACATTCTGTCAAGGGGTTCCTTCCTAAACAACTAAGCAGTGTTTGATTATATTTAATCAATAGCGTTTTTTTATATTGTTGAAATAAAAACCAGAAACAAACAACAAAACCAAAACATTTTCTCAAATCCCTTTGCCAATACTGCCTGACTCCTTAGTAAGTCTAATTGGTGGAAGCTTTTTCAGGCTCTTGTGTAGAGTTTAGGTCTAAAGTTTTAATGTAGACCCATAGCTTTCTAAGCCTCAGTCTCCAAAGAGTGTGTGTCTGTTGGATTCCTATCCTAACGCAGCTACCTCCAGCCGCATTTGGCTAGCCTCCATCCTCCTCATTCTGCTATAATTTATCTTAAAAGTGCTTGTAAGACTTTCAACATTTCTATAATTACTCAAGATAAATATTGAGGGAGAGTGGTTTCCACCAAATTCAGGTCATGGAACAGAAGCTGTTTTGGAAACACGTAATCACAGAGACTCGGTATTTTCTATATATGTTAAATTTTGTATATACGAAGTATATACATTCTATACACATTTATTTGATACATATATATGTAATTTAGAAAGGAAGTTGTCAAATTTGTCTAAATAATTTTAAGGTCATAATAAATTGCTAAATATTCTAATGTCTCTCAGTCCACTCTGGAGTTATCCAGAAAATTGAAATGAATAAGCAGAAGCCGTCATGAAGATAAGAAAGGTACTCTTGGAGACAGACGTGAGGTGGTAGAAGCATTCCGCGCTCCCATTTCCTGGTCTTTGCTTCATCATGGATAACACCCCATAAAATCGTAGTTATTCATTCTAATGACCATCATCTTCATCTTCGTAACCATTATTGTGGTTGGCATTTAGCATTTCCAAATAAAGAAGAAAACTGATCTACAGCCATTGCTTTCTGGGTCTCCCTCCCTGAGCCTCAAATCCATTAGCTTTAAAACCCAGCCTGTGAGACTTTCCTAAGAGCACTCAGCCATGACTTTGGACATTTCAACAGGTTGCATTAAGTTTTTATTTGCCTTAGTTAACTTAGAGATATGCTTCTCAGCTCTGGCATGAAAAAGAAAGAAAGAGGAAGGAAAGGAAAGGAAAATGAGAGAAAATAATCAAATCAACGAAAGCTTCGCTCTGGAGGTAGAGCATGCCACCGACAGCGTCCATAATTTCACATGTCTAATCCTTCGGAGACCCGAGGCAAGTGTGAGGGTCATAAAACACAAGGTCTGGTTTATAAAAGGAGAAAAGAGCTGACGTTCTGTATTTCAATCTCTTTGATCTTACTGGAGTTACCAGCAATGAACGTGTTTTAAAATGCCGTTATTTACTCACAGCCAAGACAGTCTCACCCCATGAAGAGGTTACCTTGTTAAGACCCATGGCCCTTCCTAATGAAATCCAGGTGATTTATAGCAGGCACACAGAAGAAGCAAATTTGGGATAAAAATTGACAGTTATGCACGTTTATCAGGAACGCCAGCTGCTGTGTGGAGGTTTCCCTGGACAGGAATTTGCGCTCTTCCTGGGGCCTATCTGCGCAGAGCAGGAAGGCTGGCTCCCGGGAAGCCCTGCACTGCCTGTGTGCTGAAAGAATCTCTTTGGGGAATCTACCTCTCTCGTGTGATTAATAAGAAGGTCATTAGTGCATGTTCTAACATTAACTCATAGTATTAAAAATAATAAATGAAAATATCAATGTGTATTTGGTGTTTTCTGACCCGAATTTGAGTTTTTCTCCTTTGAGCATCCTTCCCTGATCACGTTCCACACCCCATGGGCTCAGCTCCTCCTGAGGCCTCTGTCCTCGTGAGCTTTGCTTGTCCTTCACAAGAACTCACATCCTAGATGTTAATTATTGGCTTCATTTTCTGTTTTTCTTTTCCCTAAAGTAAGAGATTAGGAGATTATGTCTTCTTTGAATGCACATTTTCCGTGTGTGGGTCCTTTCCTGGTACAGAATGGGCACTTGGTAAATTGTTTGAGGACTGAGTGCGTTCGCAGACTCCTTGCACGTTTGATGAGTACAACTATCCTGGCTAAGAAAGCACATTTTTGTTAGCACCTTGTCTTCACAGATGGAACAGAACAAAAAGTGCTTTGGGGACATGAATTACGAAGGTGACAAGGGTAGAAAGACAACTGCAGAAGGAGGGCTCCAGGTTCTGCTCTCCGGAGAAGCCGCCACTCTGCACAGGAAGGACCGTGAATGACGCGTTTCCAGAGGCCAGGGTCTCACCAGCCCCGAAATGATGTCAGGGACCTGGACATTACGAGCATGACAGCTTTGAGAAAATTGCTAAGATTCTCTATCTCAACATTATCTATCTGAAGTAAGGGGGCAAATAAATGTGAAAGTGTGGTAGCAAATGAAACCCCTAAATAAGCTACTGCATTAGCCGTTTATAATCCCTGAAGAAGGGGAGGGCCCGAGGTGGCTGTGAACTCACTGACTGGGGGGGTCTGTTGGGAGAGAGACTTACAGTCAAGCTGTTTCCAGCTCCTCTTCCACAGTTCACTCTCCACACCCTACGAACTTTTCCAGGAGGGAAACTCATGGCTCCCTAACCTTATCCTTTCAAGGGCTCCTGGGAACTCAAACCATTGGTTCTGTAACAAGGACCCGTCTTCACTTCCCCCTCCTGCTCCGGACCCCGTCTACCTGCTCTGTAAGCTCCCGTCCCATTAATCTTTATACTTACTCAAAACAAAAATTATAATAGATGGGAGAGAGTTAAAATTTGAACATATACACAAAAACACGCACAGGTGTGATATCTATACACACAGACACAGAGGGGACCAAAACATGTATATACATTGTAAGAAAGGACAAAATGACATTAAAATTGTGATGATACTCAATAGATACTGACAACAGATGAATAGAGTCCACTGGACTTCTGCAGCTTTGCAGGAGGGGTGCTCAGAGGGTTCCCATCTGTGTCTGGACACTTGTGATTATGGTCCCGTCT
>NW_003852623.1:99247-102268 GCF_000181295.1 Otolemur garnettii
TGGTCAGCTCTTGCTTGAACAGTGCGGGCCTGAGCATCACTTGTATTGCTGTGCATGACGTTTCGATTCTTCCCGAAGTGCTGCTCGTGTGGCCAGTTGTCTGTGGTTTACCTCACCGTTTAAAGCCCCCCTAGATAGAGTCAAGGGGCGTTGAGTCAGGAGAACATGGGGGAAGCTCAACTGCCCCTCTTGATCCAACCACGAGCTGGGAAATTCTCACTGAGGGCGGCTCTCACATCTCAGAGCACGCAGTCAATCTGGGATGAAAACTTGCCATTGTGCTGTGTTAAGGTGTCACATGCTTGTTCTGCTAACTCCTGTCTCACGGGGACGTTGTGTGGTAGATGTCTGTGGCCAGTGTAGGCCAGCCTCCACCCCGGCCACCCCACTTCTGGAATACGAGTGCAGAGCCATGCTGACGGTGGGGCAAGACATACCTGGACCAACAACATGGACCACATCCCCGGCATTAACCAAACTGACCCGGCCATTGCCACGGCCAGAGCCTACAAGAAAGTGCAGCTCTGAGTCCTGATGCTTTACCATGTCTGGAGGAGATTGAGTGGATACTGATGGGCAAGTGGGCTGCCTGAGATTTCTGCACCCCAACCCCACCCCGAGGTCAGCGATTCGCCCTGACGACAGCAGACAGGCCCCCTGCTGCGACTGTGGGTTCACATCTCTGTCTTGTAAGAACTGGAGGGCAACTTTGTGTGGAACTGAGCTCATGGGATCCGCCTCTCATGGCACATCTTTCACCATTCTGATGCAAAGACCAACCTATATGGCAAAGTTCCCAGTGAGAATGAGTGAAAGGGACGCAGAGCCTGGAGGCAGAGGCGGGAAGGGTCCTGTCTGCCGGCTCTGGCTCTCCCGGTGACCAGCTGGGGAGGCGGGGGCTGCCTCTCTCCGTGCTGTGCTGTCATTGTGCCTGGTTTCTTCTCCAGCCAGGTCGCTCTCCCTCTCTGCTCTATCTCTGCAGAGCAGAGCCATTGCCTGTTACCAGCAGACTTCTCAGCTGTATACACCGCACCAGGCCACTTGACTGTACTTATGAGAGGCACCCCCTTAAATCTCTGTTTACTGGACTTGAGTGGGGAAAATATGATTCTTGTCATCACCGTGGAAGGAAGGAGGGAAGCACTCTGGAACTCAATATCGTTAAAGAAATAATACTTCCACCTGGCCGGTCCAAGGCACGCCTCGAGGGCTAAGAGACAGGGAGGGAGCCAGTAATGACATGTGGGGCACTTGCCACCAGGCTGCGTTTTGTTCTTGACTTTTGGGAACTTCGGAAAAGATAAAAACTGAAAAACTGAAAAAAAGGTCACATTTTAAATCCTTTTACACAAAGTTATAAATGAAGGCCAGTGATAAGACATGGGGGCCTTGAATGCCACGTAAAGGAACCAGAGAGACGTAGAAATGTCTCCAACTGATTTTTAGTAATGTTTGTTCCTGCTTTTATATGTATTTTATTATCCCGGCTTACAGGACCTTCTACAGCTTAAAAGTTCTAATTGCACAGGCACTTTGGATGGAGCCCAGCAACAATGTGGTTTTTATTATATGCCTCAAATAATAAATCAGCTCCCATTGATTTGAAACTTGACTTGAGTTCTTCTAAAAAGACTTAAATTTCTTTTCTGAGTCTTTAGATTGGACCAATTTCACTCGATTTTGAATCTCATTATAAACTGCCTTCTGCATTCAGTGGAAAGCTGGCTTTCCTCTCAACCCCACCAAATGTGTCTTTCCAAATTGCAGTCGAACCTTTCTTAACGGGGTGTCAGCAACTTCCATGATAAGTATTGATCTTGTGTTCAGCCATTTTAAGCTAAAACATTTCCCATTTTCATGTGTTTCACCCTTGTGGAGGCAAATTCTCCCAAGAAGAGGCTAATCTTCACCTTTCACCGAATAATTGTTATTCCTGGTTTAGTAGAAGAAGCTGAGTTGGTTTTCAAATGCCTCCTCCCCGAGTCAACTGCTAGAACTCAAAGTCCAAAGTCTGAGGCATATTAAGAATCTGTGGTGTTGGTAAGAAGATTGCAATATACAGGCATTTCTTTTCATTGATGGAAATTTGATCATTCGGCCTAAGACTAAAGATATAAATACCTTAAAGTCATATAAAATTCAAACTGACAAGGAAAAAAGTGGAACAATGTTACTCATTTTTTCTTACCCTGGCAAAGGTATTCTGTCTCCAGCCAATCTGAGCCTTTGTGAATTCATCTCTCAGCTCTAGGTACACTCCTCTTCCCCCAAGAACTCAATTTTATTGTTTTATCTGAGCTTATGCTCCAAATTTTAGTGCTTCTCCATCATTTTAAGTTTCCGGAGACTTAGCCTTGGGATCTAAACCCTTTGCTTTCTGGTTCCAACTTATTTACCCAAACTCATTTCCCCGACTCCTCCAAAAAAAATTCTCTTCCTTTAAGTGGTCTTGGCAGATAAGGACACGGAATATTTTAGCTTTACCCTGCCTGCATCTCAAGGGCACTCGGTTCTCTCGAATCACTTCATAATTAATACATGCCGTAACACAGAATCTTAGACAAGGATGGGAGGGCAGGTTAATTTGGGAGTAGAGGAAGTGAGACCAAGGGGAAAAGGAGCAGAACCTACCAGGCTACTGTGTGGACACCCAGGGCTCAGTGCTCCTGTAATTTTCTGCAGAACATGCTAGAAAGAGCCTTAGCCTTATCTTTCCTAAGGGCTGGGAGCAGGACGTGAGAAATTCCCTTGGGAGAATCACTTACCCACCCTGAGCTGTGCTATGCACATGACCTCAGTAACCTCTCACCGTTTCCGAGGAAAGCAGACGGCTTTGAGACAGGATGACGCACAGGTGTGTGGGAATGTCACCACCATGGCGCTGAAGTCAGAGCTGGGCTGAGGGGCAAGATTTGGGGAACCCAGAGTGTTGGTCGTTCTTACGTCGGCACTTCCTGGGGTGGCCCAGGGAGGTCACGTTTGCTTTCTCCTTGGCCTGGACGTTACACACACGTTCTGACT
>NW_003852623.1:103850-105978 GCF_000181295.1 Otolemur garnettii
CTCGGTGACCCCTCTGCTTACACAGGATCTCACAGAGTGACACTGGTCCCCCCCAGCCCTGTGCTGGAGGACCTGCTCGGCGACCCCTCTGCTTACACAGGACCTCACAGAGGGACACTGGTCCCCCCCAGCCCTGTGCTGGAGGACCTGCTCGGTGACCCCTCTGCTTACACAGGACCTCACAGAGGGACACTGGTCCCCCCCAGCCCTGTACTGGAGGACCTGCTCGGCGACCCCTCTGCTTACACAGGACCTCACAGAGTGACACTGGTCCCCCTCAGCCCTGTACTGGAGGACCTGCTCGATGACCCCTCTGCTTACACAGGACCTCACAGAGTGACACTGGTCCCCCTCAGCCCTGTGTTTGAGGACCTGCTCGATGACCCCTCTGCTTACACAGGCCCTCACAGAGTGACACTGGTCCCCCTCAGCCCTGTACTGGAGGACCTGCTCGATGACCCCTCTGCTTACACAGGCCCTCACAGAGTGACACTGGTCCCCCTCAGCCCTGTGCTTGAGGACCTGCTCGATGACCCCTCTGCTTACACAGGCACTCAGAGCCTTCTTTCTGTCCAGTTCATTTTCTGACCTTCTCTGTTTAACCATCCACACGCATTTACCTAACAGGATACAGCTTACACCTGCAAGCCTGCATTGGCCGCTGGATAGCTAAACGGTCTCACAAACCACCCAACATCTCATTAAAGGTCTTTTATGTGAGATGATGCACAAAGCTTTTGAAACATTAAAAAATGCTGTGCATTATCATTTTATTATTAAATTTATGCTTATTAAGTAAGTATTGAAAATTACTAGAATGAGTGTCAGGCAAATTTAATTCTGGTCTTAGGTCTGCCACGACATAGATACACAGCTTGGGAAAAATCGATTCCCCGGCCTGAGATTCATTTTTCTCACCTCAGAAAAAGAAGCATTTTCTGTGATATTGCCTAAGCTTACTTTTTGCTCCCATAGTCTAAGACTCCTATGCAAACATAAGGGTTATTTACTAAACGTCTTAGATGTGGCACTGAGCACACTGGAAAGACCTTGAACGTTGTTCTCTGACTGCCTGGTTTTACCAGGTGTTTTAGAGACAAAGCTGGATTTGAGGGAAATTAATAAGGCTAGAAATTTTACTTCCATTATTTTCTTTATCCAAGAGATGTAGGGAAAAAATATCCCACCTCCATCTTCCAGAAGGAGGCTCAGAGCCACGGAGGTGGAGAGATTTCATTGCCTGTCCAGACTGATCTTGGATGTCCCTTGAAATAAATTGATCTGGGGCCCTAACATGTGTAATTTCAATTTCAGTAATGGTGGGTCTACAGCATTAGCTGCGGTTGCCAAAAAAAGGGTTGACATTTATTACAGGCCCAGACATGGAGAAAAATGATTCTGCACATGAGTAAATTTGCCTAAAGCAATGATAGCCTCAGAGGGAAATCATAAACATGGAGAAAATGCTTCTTGACTCCTTCCAAATCTCGGGAAACCTGGAGAGGCTAAAGAAGAAATAATTGGCATTCATGAGAATTTGCTTCTATTTTCCTTGCCTCCCTGTGACGGATTCTGTTACGCCCTGCCCACATGCCTTGGTCCACACCATCCTGCATTTGCCACTGGTCTCCTGCCAGGAGCACCTGCCCCTTCATGCCTGGACTTTCTCTGGCTGAGCACGGAGCAGGCCAGAGGTGCCAGGTATTTGATGATGCTGAAAGCTGAAAGCAGTCCTAAAGTAACATCACCTGGCAGCTGGTGGAGAAGGAGTTTCCTCACTCCTGAGGTAGAGCAACTCTGAGGTCTGTTTTTAGCAGCTTTCAGAGACCCTGAGCGAGACGGAGCCCCGGGCCTACCTCAGTGATCTACTCTTAACGCACTGCATGTTAGAGACCCTGAGCAAGACGAAGCCCCATGCCTACCTCAGTAATCTGCTCTTATCACACTGCGCATTAGAGACCCTGAGTGAGATGGAGCCTTGAGCGAGACGCTCCTGTGCCTACCTCAGTGATCTGCTCTTAACACACTGCGCATTAGAGACCCTGAGCGAGACGGAGTCCCGTGCCTACCTCCGTGATCTGCTCTCATCACACTGCGTGTTAGAAACCCTGAGCAAGACGGAGCCCGG
>NW_003852623.1:106330-112130 GCF_000181295.1 Otolemur garnettii
GTGCCTACCTCAGTGATCTGCTCTCAGTGCACTGTGTGTTAGAGACCCTGAGCGAAACGGAGCCCCGTGCCTACCTCCGTGATCTGCTCTTAACACACTGCATGCCGGCTTCTGTGATGACTTTGAGTGTGCACCGGCCAAATCTCTGGCTGCAGATGATTGAGTGAGAGTCCCAGCAGCTTTGTTTTTAAATCCAACATAACATTTGCATCAAGACCATGCTTGCCTGGACCACTCCTGGCTAATGCTCGAAGCAGGTGTAAGCAGGGCCGGCTCTGCTCTGGGGTGGCCTAGGGACTGCCCGCCTGGAGGCGTCAGCAAACTCCCTTAGTCTCCACCTGAACTTCCTTCCCCGTCTTCTCCTGCACTATGGCCCAGACTCCTCTGCAGCCTGACTCTCCCCTCACCTCTTCTCCTGGTCACGCCCATTTCCTCTTCCACAGGTGTTCCACCTCCCCGAATCTCATGCATACAATCCGGTACTGATATCCGCTTCACAGAGGTCCTGGAATAACACCACCTCCTTCTCTTCTTTGTGTTCATTTCTCTGCCTTCCATCAGTGTCCTGGGATCACCCGAGCTGCTGCTTGCATTTAAAACTTGATCTCCTATTCTGCTACTGTCAGGACCTAATTGAAGAGGATGCGGCCTCCTTTAATCCCCAGCACCTGTGACCTCCTCACGTCTGCACGTCCCCAGCACACAGACACACATACGTGTGTACAAACCCACCTGGGAGCATTTCTCCGAAAATCACCAAAGACACTGGTCTGCCCCAGGTCCTCACCGAGAGGGGCTGGATTACTCTGGGAAGCCTCAGGGATTGTGGGGACGAGCTGCAGTCACACATGCTGCATGTAATTGGTGTTCAGTTCACTTTGTGAACTTCTTTGTCTGCCGAGCAGGCCGCCCAGCGATGCCCCAGCATCGTGATTTGAAGCTGGCTTGTCACAGCCCGTCCCGTAACTGGCAGAGGCCATAAGTGGGATCTCTAAAGTGGTGATTTTCATCTGGACATATAAGTGAGACCTGCCAAAAAGTCCAGAGATTATAGTGACAACAAATGAAAAAAGTCTCCCCATGGCAGAAGGTGCAGATGACAAGAGAAAACTGAAACTGCACCTCTGCCTTGTGAGGACGTCACCACACGTCACCTGGGTGTCACCAGGCGGACAGCAAGAGGACGCATTCCCCTCCGGTTCAGCAAGAACTGAGAACACTGAACAAGAGAAAATTGCAAGACCAATGCCCAACAATAGGCTTATTATATTTTATTCAAGTCTTGGATAAATACAGGCACCATGGAGGTCACCGTGAAATTCCGTCTTCCTCCCATAACTCTGTCACCCACATACAGCACCTTCCCATGAGTTACTGCTGATCAGATGGAGCCACATCTCTCTCACCACCCACCCAGTAACCAGCAGCTGGTGTTACTAACCTCGCAGTCTTGGTACAGTGGCCACAAGCTCCTCACCTGGAGGAATTCAGATGTACCCGGTCTGTGTGATACTCGCCCAGCCTCTGCACTCAGTATTGCTGTATCACTATTCCAGCAATCAGATCAGCTGCAGATGGGTGCAATCTTACAGACCCTCCCGGTGTAATATTACAGACCCTCCCGGTGTAATCTCACAGACCCTCCCGGTGTAATCTCACAGACCCTCCCCTCTGCTGCACCAGCGATCTCATACTGCCATGGGGTCACTCGTGACGATTAGCTGAGCCATTCTGACACATGACCAGAGTGTCAGAGTATTGTACTTCAATACTCTATGAAGCAAGTCTTGGCCAATGGGAAAATGCAGCCAGTGGATAAACCCAGCCCTCTTTGGTCCCTTAGGTGAACAACTTTGAGAAGCATTATATGTGTCAAGGAGGTTTCCCGACAGGACGCAGCTCAAGACACCCACACAGGTGACAATCCCGGTGACACACCTTAAGATGGCCTTTCCATAATTCCCTGTTCCATTTTCTCTATGCTCTCATCTTGTTTTAGAATTACTTCCTCAAATAAACCGTATGATTCAAGCCTTTGCCTGAAATTCTGTTTTTTGAGTAATCTTAGCTAGCAACACAAACCTAGAACTCAGGAGAAAAAAAAAGATTTTAGAAACACATGAATAAATGGATTTGAGGTAGATAATTAAAGAGCACCTGGGTGGAAGCCATTCCAGAAGTTTAATGAACAGTGTGGTAACACTTTTGGCTTTATTATTTGAAATAAATTGAATGCCCAAGGTTACCCAATAGAATCAGCAGATTCTATCCAAAATAGGCAGTTCTTGGTAAAGAGGATATTATAATTTCAGGGAGGGGGCAATGAGGTATGGCTGGAGGGTCAGACAATTTTCAGCTAAACTGAGGCCAGGCACATTAGTTACTGCACCGTCAGGAAGGAACAGATGAGAACTGGCACAGAGGTTTGGCAAAACTTCACGCCCTTGTATACAGAGGGAGCTCTGAAAGTCAAAAGGGTGATAGAATTGTCAAATGGGCATGAAACCAGGTCTGCAAGTGGAGAAAAATAATCACCTTGTGCGTTAAATGGCAGACAAACATACTCCAGACAGAAAACAGAAATAAAGGGTCAGTGTAGACAGCGTGTCTCAAATCTCGATTCTGTCTCAGTCTCCATTGTCGTTTAGAGATATTCATCATGATGAGGTCCAGACAATACAGCCCTTCTTCCCAAAGATCGTAGACAGGGTGGACGTTAAGTTTATGTGCAATTTAAAATAGTTAAACATCATAAATTGCACTTGAACTTTAGGGACACCGTGTATCTATGTAGCTTCTGGGTCAGTGCTGAGGGACATTCAGTCCTGGAGACCTGTGGTCCAGGTTCCTGGGGATAAGATGATCGATCACACACAGGGAAGATGCCAAGGTCTCAGCTAAGCGGCCTGAGGTTGAGGGCAGTGCCTTTGGGAAGCCACCTGCCAGACAAGCCCAACACTCAACATGTTTGGCCAGATGGGTCAGCTGGGGAGATGGTGACAAGGTTGACCCCAAACTGGGGTCTGGCCTGAAGGCCAAGTGAATTCTGGGTTTCACGCCATAAAGAATTCAAGAGAGAGCAGACAGAGAAAGGCAAAAGTGACTTTACTGAAGGAAAAAAAAAAAAAAAGGAGGCCGCCCCATAGGCAGGGCAGCAGCTGTCTCTCAGAGCAACAGAGAGCAGCACTTTGTGAATTTCAAGATTCTAATTTTGTATCTTCTATTTCATTTTAAGTTAAGCAGAGGGAGGATTATTTATTAAGATTTCTGGGAAAGGGGTAAGGCGTTCTCAGAACCGAGGGTCTCTCCTCTTTCTAAACCATAGAGGGCATTTGTAAACAGCCGTGGCGTTACCTTTAACACACTAATGCCTTTTAAGCAGGGGTGATGAGCAGGGAGGGTAACCCGAGGTCATTTTTGTGGCCATCTTGGTGCCAGCTGGTTTTGGCCGGCTCCTCTACTTCCTCCTGTTTTATCAGAGACCTTGTTTCAGCTCATAGGACTCCCCAGGGAGGCCTCCAGTTCCCTATCTCACGGTGAGTGAAGTATTCACCCACGGCAAACCCGATACTGGGTCTATGGCAACACATGTGGTTATAGACTTTAGGGCTGCCTAGGGAAACAGGCTAAGACCCAAAGTGCTGCTCCCGGACTGCTCAGGAGGAAAGAGGTTGAAGGCAGCTGGCCTCCAGGGCTCCCACCCAGAGCCATGGCCACGCCATGCAGCCCCTGGACTCAGCAGGTGCGTCTCTGAGACAGCCATTCCCTCCCCCCCCACCCCCCCCCACCCCGAGCAGCTGTTCTTTAAAACCTGGGTCAGTGGTTCTCATTCAGGAGTGATTTTGCCTCCCAGGAGACATTCAGCAACGTCTGAAGATATCTGTGGTTGCCCAGGTGGGAGATAACACTGGCATCTATTGAATAGAGTACAGGGGTGATGGCATCTCCAAACATCCTGCAGCCCCCCTAGCAAGATCTATCTGACCCTCATGTCCGCTGAGCTGAGGCTGGGGAATTCTGGACTAGGGCAATATTTACAGCCTCTTCCAAGATTCTCATGGGCAAGAGCGAAGGAAGAATCTTTCTAGATAGATAGAAGATAGATAGATAGAAAGATATTCACATAAAGAGCCGGAGGAAACTCACACTCACTCAGCACCTGCCAGATGCCAGGCCCAGCACATGATTTCTCTCCAAACTCACAAACACAAATAGACATGACAACCCCACCATACGGAGAAGGCAATAGAGGCCCAGAAAGAGAAGTAACAGCCCCCCAAACAGCTCACCTTAACCGGGATTCAACCCCACATCTGCTACGTACAAAACCCAAAGCTGAGACTAGTTATTTTCTTCTGGCTTCAAAATGGAAATCATTTTCATTGATTGCTTATAATTTTTAACAAGGCAGGAAAATGTCATCGTGCCCGGGAGTTTTTTTGCATCAATAATTTTAGTCTGATCTTAGAAGGCTTTAATAAACATAGACATAATTCTATTGGAATACTTCTGTGATCATTAAGTTTTATTTAACACTGAAACATGAAAAATAGCCTTATCAGGAAGGTAGGAATACAGGAATATTTTTATGACTGCCTATTTTTTTTCAACTCTGCATTTTTCACAATAAGCATATGATAAAAACTATACAGTGGTCAAATAGGCACATTTTAATGTGTTATAAATAAACAATTATTTCAAGTTATAGAGTTTATTGCAGAGGACATTGACTCATTTATTTGGGGATTATATGGATTCGTTGGCTGTAAAATCTAAAATTCAATTTCATTTAATATCACACGTACTTCCTTGTGTGTTACAAAAAATGGAAAACAATTAAAAAGAAAAGGGCGTATAATTTCTGTCTCTAAGGAGTTTATAAAGCATAGTTTGGTCCAAACTGAGCAAAATGTTTGGAATGCCTCCTCCTCGCGTACGTGTATAATTCAGAGTCAAATCTATTTCTTCACAAACATCCCGTTCATTACTGGGGAGCCTCTTTGTCGCCCTGCCCCACGCTGTGGAGCTTCTCTGTAAGTATGTTCCTGTCCTCTATGTTTGAGTTCCCTGATTTTTGTACAGTACCAACTTTTTCCTGAAACAATTCCTTCTTTACATCTGAAGATCAAAAGTGATTCAAATTGAAACCCTTCCCACTCACGCATTTATGAGTTCTGCTCACAAAAAATGTGGAGGAAGATTAAAAATCTTAAAGAACGTGTTGCGTCACGGGGTTTTAAGAAGGACCAGATAAATAATACGCAGCTGTGCCCGGGGAGAGCGGTGGTGAGCGGGTTGCTAAGAACGCTGTGACCTAAAGCTTTAGGCTGCGCCGCAGGTGCAGAGGAGTCGTCGGAACAGTGAGCGAGGCCTGCCACCTACAGGCCGAAAGTATATTGCCACGCAGGTGCCTCTAGACCCGGAATCCAAAGTCTTTTTTTTTTTTTTAATTGCTTACCATTTTATTGAAGTTATTTGCATGCCAAACAATTTAATGTCTCATTAGTACCTGGAAATAGTGCAAAATTATTTAATTTGTGTAAAGAAAACACATAATACATTCTAATCCTACTATGTAGTCATGAATCCTACAGCAACTTTGACCACAGCAAGTTGGTTATTTTATTTATTTATTTTTTTGGCCAGGACTAGGTTTGAACCTACCACCTCTGGCATATGGGGTCGGCACCCTACTTCTTGAGGCACAGGCACCATCGAGTTGGTTATTTTATTTTTCGCAACATAGTCCTGTGGCTAAAATATAGATAGATAGATAGATAGATAGATAGATAGAAAGATA
>NW_003852623.1:113309-114853 GCF_000181295.1 Otolemur garnettii
TCTTTAATCCATACGCTAAACACCTTATACATTCAACATCAGGGATCCAGCTGTGTCATTCCATCAGACAAAATGTCCTGAAAATTCATTTTATTTATAAAATAAACATGGTGTCAAAGCCACTGTTATTATTTCTCATTTATTTTGAGATTGCTCATCTAGCTTTGGTAAAACAAAACGAGAACCAAGTAAAAAATGTTCCGATAAGATCGTTATATAGAATAATTTAAAAAATGAGTGCAGAGAAGAGAAATATTCTTCTTCCTAAAAGACCTGGATTTTCTTTCCACTTCTCCCCTCACCACGTTTCCTTCCTTCCTTCCCTTTTCTTCCTTCTCTCCTTCCTCTCACCCACCCTCCATCCCTCCTTCTTTCCCTCCCTCCAAGTTTCTTCCTTCACTCTCTTCCTTCCTATCGTCCCCTCCTCCCTCCCTCCCTTCCTCCCTTCCTTCCTCCTCCCTCTCTACCTTCCTTCACTCCCCTCCTCCCTCCCTCCCGTCCTTACCTCCTTCCTCTTTCCTTTTTTCTTTCCTTCCTATTTTAATCTACCACGAGTCTAACAAAATAAAACTCCCCTTCCCCCTCCCCCTTTTGGTCTATTTTGAAACCTAGTGCTAACCCTACTCTCATTAAGACCTTATTTTCCAGAACCGTTTTCACTAAGTGAATTTTGGAGCCATTTTTCTGAACAACTGGGTCTTTCAGTAACTTCTGTGGAATCCAAGTCACTGGGTCTCCAAGGTGGAGCTGCTGGACAGAGGGTGCCCACCTCACAGGCCCTGTCACATCGGCCATCTCATATTGTCAGGGACAGTTTAGTTTCACCCAGTCCCTTGAGTTATGAGTAATTTTGCTAGACTCTTGTCATTTTTTGGCAGATTTCATGAAGTTGTGCTAAATTTGCAAACAAAGGCACAAGACAAACAATGGTCTAAGCTGCTTTGAAATTGCCTCATTAGACCGCAGCTGCCACAGGCTCTCTGTGAGCCCATCTGAGCCCCACAGCGACGTCACCGTCTAGAACTCTGTTCACACTGCTCTGAGGCGATAAAACTGTCATGTGTGCAACTAGCTAAAAATAAATAAAATGAAATAAATGAAGAGGAATAAAGGGAATGGCAGAGAACTGCCCTAAGAAAGAGCAACGCCTTCCTGAGGATCGATAAAGCCAAATTCAGCCCGGTCCCTGCTTAACAGTCCCCTGAGGGTTTTAAGACTCAGTTTACCTCTGTGTATACAGACTCTGAATGCACTGGCACACTCTGTTCTGGAAGACTCCGCCCAGCTCCACACGTGTCCTCTGGGCAGAGCCAGGTTGAGCCACAAATTCAGCAAAACCTTCTTTGATTTCCCACACCCCATCGTGACACTATGCAAAAGGCCTTTGAAAACCATAAAGTCCTGAACAAAAGTGCGCTAAGGTCCCCTGTGTTCATTCTGTCTATGACACACTCAGTTACCATCTGTGTGCTGACCTTGACCTGTGGGCAGATCACTGGTGAAGAGCTGACTGGGCTCGGTGCCTTTAGCTCAGTGGTTATAGT
>NW_003852623.1:116009-116346 GCF_000181295.1 Otolemur garnettii
AATAAGAGCTGTGAGCTGTCTGCTTGCAGCATCTGCCCCCCACAAGCTATATCTGGACCCAAACCACTCAAACCTGAGCAGTGAGCGCTGTTCTCTATGTCCTCATCTGGAAAGTGGGTAGGAGGACCTGACCTGGGGGCTAAGGCAGGTTCGCTGAAACCATACACCCTGGACTGCGTCTGGACGTCATGTCTAGTAAGGACAGTGGAGCTTCCACAGCTGCCCACCTCCCTGTGCTGGCCACTTCCCCACACTGGCTACCTTCCCATGTAGGCCACCTCCCTACACTGCCCATCTCCCCACACCGGCCACCTCCCTACACTGCCCATCTCCCCAC
>NW_003852623.1:116393-121275 GCF_000181295.1 Otolemur garnettii
ACCTCCCTACACTGCCCATCTCCCCACACCGGCCACCTCCCTACACTGCCCATCTCCCCACACCGGCCACCTCCCTACACTGCCCATCTCCCCACCCCGGCCACCTCCTTGTGCCCATCTAGTTTTCACAGACCAAGCACACATCTCATGCACATATCAGTACAACAGGCCTAGTCCCTTATGGTGACACCTCCATGTGTTGACCAGCTGTGACAGTCCCTTGGGTGGTCACTCACAGAGGTTCCACTGTACTTATCTTCATGTTTTTATTCTACAGTATGGAATTTCGTCTGATCATAGACATGAAAGTTGCACTAAAGAATACGTTTTTGACAAAGAGCAATATTAGCCTCCAGAGAAACTGACTCCCAAATGCCCAGCCCTTGAGTTGCAGAGGGAATCTCCTCACCACCACTGCAGGCCCCTACCAAGGCTCTCCAAGGCAGGGGC
Organism: Otolemur garnettii; assembly: GCF_000181295.1. Lineage (NCBI taxonomy): Eukaryota > Metazoa > Chordata > Mammalia > Primates > Galagidae > Otolemur > Otolemur garnettii. Next base: position 116,844 of record NW_003852623.1, read on the forward strand.
CTCACGCGCAACAGGCTGGGTCTCGGACTGTCTGACCATAACCACTGCGGCTTCTGAAGGAGGAAGCTGGACTGGAAGGGTCGCCTCCCAGGAAGCTGCCCTCCCCAGACCCTGACCCACCCTGTGCCCCCTCCTGGGCCCTGCCCCATGAAACCCAAATCCACCTGAAACCCAAGTCCGGGGCTCCAGAGCTGTCATGGCACAACTGACTGGGCTGAAAACACAGCACCTCTTCTCAGCCAAGGAAGAAAAGGACGCCGCCCCTGGTAAACAGTGTCTTCCCCAGAACGGCTCCAAAGTCACCACGCCTTCTGGAGATGAACAACGAACTACTTCAATAAATAATCTTTGAGAAATGTGGCTCCAGAGGACAGAGATCTGAGATCAGGGAAGAAAGCGTCAACTCGGGATAAGCCTGGGAAGAGTTAGTTGCATCCACTCGGGGGTCCCACGGAAAGGAACCACCCACTTCTCATCTCACCCCATTCTGACCTCCTCACATACTCACTGCAATAAATATCTGCTGGGAAAAAAAACACAATTAGGCTTTCAAAAAATATACTGCAGTATGTATATGTTGGAAAGGCATTTGGGGAGAAATAGCTAGGAAAAAACCTTCCTGCTGAAGTGGACCACGGCGGTGTTTATAATGAAAGATGTGACCAAACAGTGAGGTCCCCCAGTGTCACACTGTGTCTCCAAAGTCACCCACTCAAGAGCACAATGCTTTCCACTGGGCCTTTGTCTCGGTGGTTCCCTTTGGCCATTGAGAAATCCAAGGTGCGATTTCTTTCCAGCTGAGGAAGTCACAGCCCACAGCTTTCGTTCATTGTCAGTGAAAATAAACTTGAGAACAAAGCCCCAGCCAGTGTGCCAACATTCCTATTAGCAAACATTTTTCCAGGTCACGTTTCTCACACTCCGCTCTTGACGGTCATTCCACAGAACACTGAGTCTGCGTCTGTTTCTTTACTGATTATTCAAGGGCCGTGGTGGCTGTTTGTGGGTGGGTTGACGAGTGGTGTCTGTTTACTAAAAAGAACAAAACAGCCATTGGGTGTGAACTTTTTCCTTCTAGCTGTGTTCATCCCCCTTTAAAATTGGCCTTTGAGGACAATATAGGAAGTCAGGTTAACGGTAAGACCCGAGCCACTATGTGGCAGGCACTTACTGAATCCCTGAAACACAATAATTTTTTTTTTAACTTCTGTGCTCATAGTAACCAATTTCTTCTCCCCAGTTGTGTGTAAAAGACAACCACACACCTACAAGGTGAATCCACAGCTGACCAACCAGTTTCTATTTGTCTAGGGCTTTCTAATTTTCCCCAGAATACCCATGTCCCAGAAACCCCTCAGTCCTAGGCCAACCAGGGTGTGCAGTCACCCTGGTCAAAGTCTCTATAATTCAACACACATTCTCAGAGCAATTACTTTGAGCCAAGCTGTCTTCTTGGATATTTCACCCAGCAACTGAGGATAGTCACCCATGCCTACCTAAGTTTTTTTTTTTGGGGGGGGGTGCAGTTTTTGGCCGGGGCTGGGTTTGAACCTGCCACCTCTGGCATTTGGGGCCGTTGCCCTACCCCTTTGAGCCACAGGCGCCGCTCCTTCCTACCTGAGTTTTCTGAACATAAGAGTCCCTCCTGCTCACCCACCCTTAGATCAGCAGCACTTCAAACTCCTGAGAGTTTCATAAACCATGAAAGGACAGCAAATATTGAAATGAAAGAGGGAAAACAAGATGGGGACTAAATGCAAAGTTTTGCTTTTTCACATTCTTTTTTTTAATCTTCACTTGAGAGGGGAAATCTACATAGTTGTCACCTGGTCCTAAAATGGATCTCTGTCCCCAAACATGGCAAGCCCTGACGCAGAGAGGATCCCGAAGCCCATAGATGGAGTGTCCCACAGTATTTTCTAATAATTGCAGATATAAGAGGTGCCTGTGAGCGTAGTCCTAACCTGCTCTCGCATTAAAAGATAGAAAGGTTTGAACAAACCTGAACATGGCACTAAGAACTCTGGCTTTTTGTAAAAGCCCTTTTCACAATTATTTGTCCTTTAAGATGTCTAGTGAGATGGTCTGTCTTTGGAATCATTTTAAAAGGCCGGGCTGGACAATTGCCTCTGAGCAGACCCAATAAAATGACTGTTTTACTGTCTCGATTTAAAACCAACTGAGATAGAGTTAGAAATAAGGTCAAAGGAAATAAAAACACTTCCTCTGCTACTGTTAAAAGCTGTGGGGGTGGGTGCATTTAATTGTGTAGGAACAGTAAGTTTCCTAAAAGCCTGCCCAGGATGAGGCAGACCTGCCCTGATCACCGGAGGAGCTCCTGCCCCCAGAGGAGCTCTTTACAACCAGACTCGCTGCAGGCCCTCTGGCAAACCAGCTACGCATTTTCTGTTGATGAGAAGTTTCATAGGGCAAGGGGAAAAAGACAAAACTGAATGAAAGCTGCTCTCGCTTCCTTCCATATGTCACCAGCAATGAGGACAGGGTGTGGAAACTGAGGGTAGGACAGGAAGGTCACACTAATGGGTTTCCTCCACCTGGAAACGAGAGGCGTGAGACAGGAGGTTCCTCGTTAGAAGACTGTCATTGCCGCAGCACCGTTTTTGGAGAAGGCGAGAGTTACGGGTGGAAAGAGGGTGTCTCAGTTCAATTTCTGTTGCTATCACAGAACATCACAGACTAGTTTATAAGGAAAATGAATGTATGTTTTACAGTTCTGGAAGCTGAAAAGTCCAAGGGGGAGGGCCCAGAGTCTGGTGAGGCCTCCCTGTGTCATAACGTGGCACAAGGTGCCAGCAAGGGGAGCGTGTCGGTGAGTAAACATTGGACCAGACCTCTCCTTCTTTCTCACAAAGCCCTTAGCTCCACGAGCTGCCCCACGCCCATGACCTGATCCACCCTCTCCCAAAGGCTCTACCTCCCACCAACAAATGGATTTGGGAATTAAATTTCCAATACATGGGCAGCGCCTGTGGCTCCAAAGGTAGGGTGCTGGCCCCATATGCCAGAGGTGATGGGTTCAAACCCAGCCCGGGCCAAAAAAAAAAAAAAAAATTCCAGTGCATACAATTTGTGGGACACTTTCATACTATAGCAGAGTATAAAGGCTTTAAAATAAAACAGATCTATAATCAAATTATAACCACACCACTTAAATCTTTAACAAGTTAACTGACCTGTCTGACCGAGTACGGCCTCCACGTCTATTGAATCAATTCCATCTACCTCCTTATGGAGATTTTGAGAACATAACACCGGATGATGTTTATAATGTACCAAACATGATTCCTGGCATGATATTCAAATAAAATCATTGGAAAATAAAGGTAAAATTGTACTACCAAAAATGTTATCACAGAAAAGGGAGAGAAAAGAGCACTCAGTGTGCTGGTCAGAATTACTGTTAATGATGTCTAACGTTTAATACAAATATTTTATGTGCTATGAAATGTGTGGCAAAATGTGCATTTTTTTTCTTTATTTAATCGAGATAATATCTGTAGAGTAGAAGTATTGGCATGCACCCCTTTTACAGAAATGAAAAGAGAGGATTGGAACAGTAACGTCACTTAATCAAAGTCAGACAGGAGACCTAGTAAGAAATTCTACCTCCCACCAACAAACGGATTTGAGAATTAAATTTCCAACACACTTCTCATCAACAGAAAATGTGTAGCTGGTTTGCCAGCCATCAGGATTCAGAGATTGCACCCTTAACTACAGGCATATTTCCTCTCCAGAAAACAAGCAGGAAGATGTTGGAGTGGGGAGAAGAACCCTCATTAACTTTGGCTCCGGCACCATGACGGTTAATTTGCTGTGTTGACTTGACTGGATTAAGGGATACCCAGGTAGCTGGTGAGCATTATTTCTGGGTGTGTCTGAGAGGATGTTTTGGGAGAGATTAGCATTTGAATCAGTTGACTGAGTAAAGATCTGTCCTTTCCTCACTCCTGTGGTTGGACACGAGTCCGTCTATTGAGGGCCCACATAGAACAGCAAAGCAGAAGAAAGGAAGGTAAATTTTCCCTTCCAGCTGGGACACCCACTTCTCCTGCCCTTGGGCACCATAGCTCCAGGCTCTCAGGCCTTTGGGCTCAGACTAAATGACACCACTGGCATTCCTGGTTCTCCACCCTACAAACGGACACCACGGGCCTACTCATCCTTCATGAGCCCACAAGCCAATTCCCATAATAAATCCCCTCATATCTACATGTAACCTGTGGGTCCTGTTTCTCTGGACAGCCCTTTCTGGGAGATGCTCAGAACACCCATCGTCCTCACGTTCTGCCCCAGCCGACCGTGTTTCTACACGAAAGCTCCTTTTCTCTTTGACCCTGACAACAATGTACCCAACTTTGTATGTTGAAGGACCTCATCAAATTGGTCTCTTCTTTCTACTTAGTTCAAC
>NW_003852623.1:121800-142989 GCF_000181295.1 Otolemur garnettii
GCCTTAAGTGACGGGAAGTGAGATGGAGTATAATACCCAGTTTGAGTAAACTCGTAAGAATTCATTACTATGGGAGTCGGGGAAATTTTAAGGCAAATGCTTCTCATGGGCGTATGTAGACAGAGAGGAATGAAAAACCTCTAGCAAATAGATCAACTTAGACTTAAGGGCCTACCTAGTGTTTGACATCACATTATTTATTCAGGGATAATAATGATCTTTCGTTGAAATTCAATTTCTGCATAGGGAAGTGGGGAATACAGAAGAGATCTCCGTGCAGAGAGGGGGAAGCACGACTCCCCGCTTTGCAATAGCAGTTGTTTACTAAGATGGCCATTATCAGATTGGTTGCTTGTCAGCTACTGTGCAGGAAAATAAAAACTGTGCTTGGAGTGACAGGTTCCGAGGCCAGTGTTGCTGCTGGGTTTCTCTGTGTAAGAGACGGTGCTATTCGTTCAAAATCTTCACTGCTCTCTGCCTCCCTCATCCACCCATCACGCCCAGTCTCCTGCAGAAGACGAAAATCTCCCAGCACAAGCTGACCCTGGGACTCACTTGGTCATGCAGGCGAACACCATCATTAAGAATCGTTCATTCCCACCGTTTCTCTCCTCTCTCCACCATGAGAAAGACTCTTAATTAAAGGCTCTTTCCTTAAACTGAGCCAAGGAATAAACACAACACACTGAGCAATCAACCTTCAGCCAGTAAGTACTTTAAACAAGAAATAAACCTCATTATTTCTGACCCTTGAGATTTTGTGACTCTAAGTCCCTCCACATCTCTGAACTTCACCTATCCATAGCTTCTGGGGTGGGGAGAGATCTTTTTTGGAAGACGGAGTTGTACGGAAAGCTGAGTACTTACATTTCAATGATAAATAAAACGCAGGAGACCGGAGTGCAGCGAAGGCTGCACACTCCCATGACTCCCGAGACGTTACCGTGAATGGAATTTGAAGTGTCCGGATTTCAATATCATCATGAAGATTGGTTAATGGATTTTACTCTACTGAGAGTGTGGAGTCCACATCTGCGTTTGAATCCAAGCTCCATCACTTTGTGACCTTGAACTCATCTTACTTCTTCCTCTCAATTTCTGAATCTGTAAGATGGGCTGATATTTTGGACTGTAGAGTACTAACTTAGTGCATCTAAAGTTCTTAGAGTAGTTCCCGACCTACATTAGTTACTGACACCTAGGAAGTGCTAGCCAAGGGTGAGCTCTTATCACTATAATAATTGCCCATAGGTGTCCCTGCATGCAGGACAATGGTCTCTGTAACATGTGGTCACAGTGTTCAGCCTCTCACAGCCAGAGTCACTCCTCTCCTGCACTTTGTCACAGTGCCTCTTCTTGAATGCAAAGCGTGAAGCCTCTAACATGTTGCCTCCTTTTCCAAGAGGGATTTCTCGGCAAAGTTAAGGAAGACACCATTATTTTTAGAAGGGGGAAGAAGGAGGTACAAATACATGTTTCTTTTTAAAAACAGGCTAATGGGAGAAAACCCAGAGCTCTAAAAGACAATTCAGAAGCATCTTGAACAAAATACTTGTGTTTTTACTCGATGATATTAAAAAAGGACTAGATATTAGATTTCACTGGTCCCTTTGCCCCCCAATGGTGAGATTTTTTTTCTTCAACAGCATCAGTGATTTCAGCATAATTTTAATTGATTTAATTTATCTGAGCTGAGTTCATTTTCCAAGCTAAGCACCACATCCAGCATCTGGTCACTTCTCCCTCTGGGGTAAACCCCTTCTCTGCCGGCAGCTTCATTCACAGGATGGGCTGTGATTCAGCCAGTTTCTACCCGCTCATTCAGAACGCTGATTAGAAGACTGCTGATATTTTGGGGGTTTGGATAGTCTCTAGCAAAGATATTACAAACTAAAAGCAAGCAGAATTTTCCAAAGTAGATGATACAGGGATAATCTATTATTTTAAGGAATCAAGTGAATGGACTAGGCCTTCCTGGTGTCACCCTACGCACGCGTCAGGGTGAGCGCTGACTCACAGAGGAGGGGTCCCTAGGAAAAGGTGTCCAGGAAGCAGAATTAGCAAAACATCTTCTAGCATTCATTATGAATAAGAATAGTGGAATATCATCAATGTAAATCAAGATGATTGCATTAGAATGCGGATATTATAAGCCATACTAATTATATTCATCAGAAGGGAGCAGATTTTGCGACGCTAGTCCCCAAATCTCGGTGGCTGAAAACAACCAAAAATTTGTTTCCTGCTCACAAGCCATTGCAGGTGGGTAAAAATGGGGTTTTACTTTGTGTCTAACTTAATCAGGACTCAGACTTGTCAACTGATTCGAAAGATCACCTGGTTCCATGTCACAGAGAAAGGCAACAGAATCACATCCCAGCTGTTCAATTTGTTTGTCCAGAAATGACATATGTACTTCGTTGACCTAAAAAAGCATCCTGGTTGTAACTAAACTGAAATACACAGAGGGACTAAAATGTGACCCTAGGTCCAGGGAAAGGGAATCAGAAACTCTGGGGATCAGAACTAGAATCCAGCATGCGGACAGGGCGTTACCCAGTAGTCTGAGATCAGAAATACAACTCCTTTCAGCATTAAAACTGACCTGTTCATTCAGCTTGTAGGCTGCTCTGTTGGCTTTCCATTCATTGACTCTTTATATATTTTTTAAATAATCATTACTTGAGTCATATTCTATATGAAACATTAGAGATTTTAACACCAACTTTCCATTCCTGATTTGCCCTGTGTTTGGGTAAGCACCAGGCTCTCTCTATAAACAACACATAGCCAGCTTGGGCTGGGGCTCTCTGGGCAAGGGAACAGAGTCAGCGTTTACGGCCTGGGCAGGTGTTATGAAAGCACCTGGCTGGAGAAGTAACACAGGACCTACATTCCAGACCAGAAAACATGTAAGACAGATGCTTGCGGTAGGCAGACTCTTGGGAGGTAATAATCAAAAATCCATACTTTTTGTCTCCAGTAAAACTTAAAAAAAAAATTGCAAGTTTAAAAGCTATGATTGTTCTTTTCCAGGTCAGACGCATGGATTTGTGCAAGAGGATGTGTAGAGCTGGAAAATGCTCACCACCAAGTGCGTGTGGGAAGACCTTGGATGGTGTCTTGAGGAGGTGTTGATATGCACAGAGGTTTCACTAAAGAATGAGAAGCAAACCACCTAGAGAACTCAGAGCTTGCCCCGAGGCCTTGAAAGAACTTTCTTCTCTTTGCCACACTTCCTGCTTTCCCTGGAACTGCTGGCGGAATGCTGAAAAGCCGGACTGCACTTGCAGAAGAAGGAATGCCCACCTGGTAGCCAGTGTAAGGAAGCCGGTTGGATAAGGCTTGATTTAAGTAATTATTATTCTACGTGAAAGTTTTCCGAACACTGGTCTGTCCCCTTTTTATCGGGAGGGTCATAGCTCTCTTTAAATCACAGGTGCATACTCCAGAGAGCTGTGAAACCTTGGTGCATCTTTTCACTACCTGGACATTCACATTGGAGAGAGCGAGTGGAAGGTAGTCGGAAGGGTGTGGCTCATCTAGATACTTTAATTTTGAACCCAGGCACCAACAGAGATGATTTGTCCTTGGAGAACTATTGTTTCCCCAAGTCTACACGGAGTCCCTAATTACAGAAGTAATTTGTAACGATGAAATAAAAGGAGATTGTTTTTCATTGGTAATGACCTCCTCCTTCACACCTGGACATCATCCTTTCCTGAGTGCCTATGGAGGGAGTAGCTTATTCCACCCAATTTAACCTGCACTACACATTCAGTGGGGTGACCTCTACAAAGAACCGCGTGGTGTTTCACAATGGATTAAATCACGTGCTAGCTCATCTCATGACCTTCACCTTCACCCCTAAGGAGCCAAGTTCAGAGTGTGGCTTGGTGACAGAGTGAGAGTCATGAAAACCTGGAATTCAGCGCACCGTCTGACACAGGCTGGCCGGCTGAGCTGAGAAACGTCACTGGCTTCTGAGTTTCGGGTTCTCGTATGTGAAATGTGTGTAATTATGATTGAACCATTTCACACAGGTGGTGAGGACTTTAGACAATGCAGCGTCAGAGATGAAGCAATCGTTCGTGTAGGATGGGTAGCTTCCCTGAGATGTCACATTTTGCTCTGTAGTCTGCTATAAAGTCTCTTAGTTTTGATGCTATTGTTTGTTCAATACAACTTGATATAGGAAGTTGTGCGTCAACTTCTTGGTGCAGGAAAAAACAGCTGAGAAGTAAAAAATGATAGAAGGGTTGGGGCCCGTGCCTGTGGCTCAGTGAACAGGGCGCTGGCCCCATATACAGAGGGTGGTGGGTTCAAACCCAGCCCTGGCCAAACTGCAACAACAACAACAACAAAAAATATCGGGCACTGTGGTGGGCGCCTGTAGTCCCAGATACTTGGGAGGCTGAGGCAAGGGAATGGCCTAAGCCCAGGAGGTGGAGGTTGCTGTGAGCTGTGATGCCACAGCACTCTACAGAGGGCAATAAAGTAAAACTCTATCTCTAAAAAAAAAGATAGATGGGAAAGTAGATGTATATGTTTTGTATATGTATTTAATATAGTTACATAAATTAGCATATATGTATACAAATAATGGCGTTTATGTTAGTATTATAGGAATATTCCTACTATATAATGGTTACAAAATATGGTCATGATACAGATTATATATAACAATATCAATTAAAAATGTGCCATTCATGGGGTGGCACCTGTGGCTCAAGGAGTAGGGAGCCAGCCCCGTATACTGGGGGTGGCAGGTTCAAACCCAGCCCTGGCCAAAAACTGCAAAAAAAAAAAAAGTGCCATTCATGCCAGATATAAACATTTTGATATACTAAGTATGCACCATGCACAATATGTATCAGGGTGTTGCGGCAGAATTGAACTTGGACTGGGCACAGGATGTACACACAGAAAAATAGTCATGAGTGGGCCCCTAGTTGGAGTTGGAGATTGCTGAAGGCAGCTCTGTGAAGCTTGGCAAGGGTGTTGGCCAACTGGCAAGTTAGGCAGCTGAGCCGACACCAGACCACTCTCACTTTTGACATCAACTGCAAGTTCTGAGTATCGTCCTTCAACTATACTCAGGTTCTGTAGTTCAAAGACTCACAGAGTTTTCTGAGAGCTGTTATACACACATCCACAGTTTCAGTTTATTACAGGAAAAGAATACAGATTAAAATCAGCCCAGGGAGGAGACACACAGGACAGAGAGACCAGGAAAAGTACCAAGTACAAACCATCCATTTTTCACTATCCATGAATTCACAGACATATTAATTTCCTGGCCTCGGGAAGCTGTGCATTATTATATGACAACACACACTGAAGTATGAATACAAACTGCAGAAACGCAGACTTTATCCATCCTATGGTCATTTTCTGGCCAGTTCTTTCAGGGTAATGTGAAGGTCAGCAAGTCCGAGACCTGCATTGTACAGGAGGGAAAATTAAAACCACAGTAGTTGTTCCTTGAATAACTTGTTTGCAGTTACCCGGCATGAAGGAAAGTTGAGGCTAAGGGCCAATTGCCTTGGATCAGGTTCCTATGAGCAGCAAAGCATGACTGAACAGTCTTCAGAATTTTATGCATTTTGGAGAAAATGCATTTGTGTGGTGAAATGGTATTTTATTTTTAGCCCTTTGGGGATTTCTTGTAGAGATGTAGACTTGGGGACATATTTCTTTAACATTCCTTCATCCATCCCTGCACCCTCTGCTGTGCTGGTGGAATCTCAGTGTTTATGTTTTCAGTTTTTATGTTCTCGTCTCTTTGCTTTTCAAACTTTATCCCATCAAAACCCCATTCCATATATTAAAATTGTTGTCTGTCTGAAAGAACTGTTTGGGCAGGTGGGGGGGAGTCAGGGTTAGATAAAGACCAGCAGTAGAATAGAGGTGGAGGTCCAGATGTGAAAGGGAAGCCTTGTGAGAGCAAGACGAGCTCAGTCATATGAAGAGTGCACAGATCCAGGAGTGTGCGGGGAAGGTTACTCCAGCAGCTGCTGAGAACCTGAGGTATGGGGAAGTCATTCAAGGAAGCTACTAGGGAATGGATGCCGGGGCAGAAACATGGGAAGTGAACAAGATGTGGCTGGTGCTTAGTCTCACTTAGTCCAGGGCTAAGATCCAGTGACTGGCCCCATGCCCAGAGCAGGGTTGACATTGAACCTCTAGGCCTCAGGCACATCCATTTAACAATCCTCCCCATCAGAGGGAGGATTCCGAGCTAGATGGGTGACGAGGTCCCACTTCCAAAGGCAAATTATCTAGCTGGGAGTGAGGACTGAGACAGTTTGGTTGACTGCATCTGATTTCAAGTCTCTGCCCTTCCATGTGTGAGCTATGGAACCTTGATCGATGCAGACTCTTGAGTCCTTGGCTTCCTCTTTTGGAAAAGGAGAACAACGATTTCCACCCCTCTAGACAGCAAACACACTTCACTGTCTACGTCTGATATTCACAGGGCTGTGGCACTGCTGAGGAAACACTGCACGGTCATTATCTGAACATCCGCCAGGCTCGGCAGCAAGTTCGGTTACACCAATTGGAAGAATAGAGTGTCGAAACCTCAGTTTTGTCATCTGGAATGTGAGTTATTTAAAAATGTGCAGTTCCATTATTTAATAGATACATATATGCAATGCATAAAATTCACTTGCTTTGAAGAAATGTGACCGAATGCACGTATGTTAATAGACCAACGGAATGAGTTGACTCTCTCCATGGGCCAAAGCTCCCGCTCCGTCCACCAGGTGGCGCTGCCTCCACAAGCCCCGCGGGACGGAGAACACGGGACTCTGCAGAGGGTCGTGGTGTCCGGCTCGTTTCCTCCGCGGCGCTGTTCCGGATGATCCTGGTCACAGACAGTGCCCTGGAGACATGTGTGCCCTAATCCCGCCTTTTCCTGCCTTCATAGCACCTTTCAACGGATGATGACACATTGCAAGTATGTTGAGGAAATCGCCCCTTAAATTTATCAAGATTGTATTGTCCATTCCTGTCACTTTGGGGGGAGGTCTCAGGAATCAGACAACGCTAGAAATGTCCCTTTACATTTGCGGTTTCACCTGCCGCTCAAAGCTGATGTGTTACTTCCTACTGTGCTGGTGGTGGGCTCCGTAACCAGCGGGGGCAGTTTCCTGATATTAAGGACGGCGGGGTCTGCACAGCCCCCCCCCCCCAATTATTTTCTGCAATAATGATGCTGAATCTGTCTTCTCCCCGGGCTGGGTGCTCCTCAACCGCTCTGCAGTCGGTCGTGTTCACCGGGAAGCAGTGAACTCAAGCTCAGGAGGCCTTGACTCACTACCTCTGCTATTCCCCTGCCAGAGATTTCCATATTTAACTTTTGGGTTAACCCTAAAGCTAATCCTTTGAAAACGCAAATATAATACTAGATGATTTACTTAAGTTAGTCTAAAAATCAGTGAGGGAGGAATGGCTCGTTCTCCCCTGAAAATTTCAGCAAAATGTAGCCTACATAACACAAAAAAGATAGACTTAGCATATGATAGGGGCACATTGCCAGGCAAACAGGGGTGAGATTCTGAGATAAACTATATATTATTTGAGAGTGGAATGATTTTTTTTGAACTAGATCTTTCACTCAAGATGTCTTGATGTCTGAAATATGTCAGGTACAGAACTGGGTTCTGATGGTGGAAAGTTGAAGTGGACTCACAGGTGAACCTCCAGCCAGGAGGCCAGAATGGGGCTGTCGGATGGCACTCCCCTCTTTACAAGATTTGGAAACAAAAGCCAACACAGGTTGCAAGATTAAAACTCCAGTTGTCTAGAATGAGCCTATGCGGCTGATGTGTGTTCCCTTCAAAGTCCCCCAGGGAAGGTTGCCACAGACCACTCTGAAGAGGCTGACATCAGTGGAAACCATTGCCTGGTAAAATTACAACTTTAGTGTAATTTTAATTATTATCCTGATTATCTAGTAAGTACATGATGAATTAGTAAAACTCAAAAAATAAATTTATAAATAAATTTATTATAAAAACTTCTCTGAATCTTACACCTGAAGATAAATATTATTCTGTTATATTTCCTTCCAATTTTATACATACCATCAAAGCCATATAATGAATGCATTATATACCACTACATAGACATATCATAATTTACCTATTACTCTAATAAGTCATCTCTAATTTTTCACTATTATAGATAATATTGCTGTTGACCATTTTTGTCTGTATTTTGCTGTTTTTATGTCAGCTCAGTTCTCTAGACGTGTTTTTCAACTAGCTAAGTAAAGACAACTTTTAATCTTTACACATGACCGTAGCTTTCTCTTTAAAATCAAACTGTGGTCCAATTGCCTTGAGGCAAAATTTTGATGTGAAAATTTAGAAGGTGAAGAAGACAGGTGAGAGCAAATTCATTCCAGAACTATGTATGATTTTCCAGAAAAAAAAGTGATGTTTTTGTCTTATGAAAGGCAAACGGAGAATCCCCCCTGCCCTCTGAATAAAGCCATAATTCAATTCTAAAATCTGTCAAGAAAGTCCCCTCTGCCCATCCCGTGATGAACTGGCACGAAACCACCCCTGCGGCCGGCTCTCCTGTCGCCTCTGACTACTGATCACTCTCTCTACGGGGTTCCGTTTCCTAACTCACTCCACGCAGAATTCTCCTCCCTCATTCTCATCTCTTGAACTCATAACCCTTTGAGTTTCAGTCAAATTCCACTTGCTACAATGGATCACTTTAGATAAAATCGACTCTGCTCCTTCTACAAAAGCAGAATACAATTTAGATACCTCCTGGGGAGCAGTTTAAACACTACTGGTCGATCGCTGGGCTACTTGTGGGTAAGTCCCAGCCCCCTTCCCTTCCCTGACGGGGTTCTCTCTGAGATCAGGGCTTATGTCCTTATAAATAGAATATGGCAGCCAAGATAGTATGAGGCAAGTGAGGGGTGCCCGTAAGTGTGCTTGAAAAGACTCTTCTGAGAGCTCCTTTCTCCAGAGTTTCTCACCCAGTTCTGCCTCTGTCTCCCTGCTGTTCCCTGCAGGTCCTCCAGCCCCCTCACCAGTGACTTCGCTTACCCTGCCAGCACTGGAAGTCCCAGAGTGGCCACCTCCTCTCTGCCTCCTCACCGGTGACCTCGCTTACCCTGCCAGCACTAGAAGTCCCAGTGTGGCCACCTCCTCTCTGCCCCCTCACCGGTGACCTCGCTTACCCTGCCAGCATTGGAAGTCCCAGTGTGGCCACCTCCTCCTGCCTCCTCACCGGTGACCTCGCTTACCCTGCCAGCACTGGAAGTCCCAGTGTGGCCACCTCCTCCTGCCCCCTCACTGGTGACCTCGCTTACCCTGCCAGCACTGGAAGTCCCAGTGTGGCCACCTCCTCTCTGCCCCCCAACCACCCGTAAGCCGTGGCACGATCACTGCATGAGATGCTTAGAAGGGTAAATAATGCAAATTGACCTAGTCATAGAAAAAGAGGAAAAAATAATTGAGTGATAACAGCACTGGTGTTCTGCCCCTCAGAGCAGTGCTGTGATGAGATCAGGTAGGGCGGACGTCTGAGATTGTGAGACCACACTCTGTCCAAAGCAGCAGCCCTTCTTTATTAGCCACTGCGGACTGAGTGTCTGTGTCCCCTCTGCTTTCAGATGTTAAAACCCTAATCCCAAAATGATGTTTGGAAATGGGGCCTCTGGGACATTAGCAGGTCATTACAGCAGGGGGAGGGAGGCTCTTGAGGAGAAATGTCTAAGAGTTTACTTCCTCAACATGGGGACACAGGAAAGAGCTACCATCTGCAAATCAGGAAAAGAGCCCCCTAATCAAGACCAAACCCCCAGCACCTTGACCTTGGACTTTCCAAGCTCCAGAACCATGAGGTCAATTGCTGTTGTTTGAGTCACAAGGTCTATAGTATCTTTTTTGTTTAAATAACCCTGACTCTTTGCCCATCTACAATTAAACATCATTTCAACAAGGCACGTTCATCTTCCACAGAACTCCTTAAAGCTCTGTAACAGGGACCCCAACTCATTCCTAATCCCCCCGTGCATCCCATCCTATCAAACTCGTGAAGAGAGCGGCTGCCCAGTGTCTGAGAGGAACCACCCATTGCAAAATGTGAGACCACTGGGGCAAGGCGTGACCAGAGTATATAATGGCTAGTGAGCTAAAGCAGGGGCGGGGAGAGAGAGAGGTGGATATTCATGTTTCAGAGGGAACAAAACCTGGAAAGAAGATACAGCGGAGGTTGGAAAAGGCACTGGCCTGGTGAGGAGGAGCTCTGAGAGCTCCCAGATGGAGCTTCACTTGCCAGCTCACAGACCCTGGGAAGGACACTCAATTTCCCTGATGCTCAGTTCTCATCCTAAAATGTGTATGATCATAAAGAATTCACAATTAATTATGTGTAAAATAATCCACATGAACTTTCATTACAGGCTGAATTATGTTTGTCCAGAATTCAGGTGTTGAACTCCTGACCTCGGCGTCTATGTGGAGGCAGGGTCTTTCAGTAGCTAAAATGAGGTCTCATGGGCGGGCCCTAACCCCATGTGCTGGGTGTCTCCACAGGACGAGATCCGACACAGATGTGCACAGGCCTCATGAAGACCGGGGAAGAGATGACGATATGCCGGCCGAGGACAGAGGTCTCAGAAGAACCAACCATGACAATAGCCTGATCTCAGAACTGTAACAAAATTCCCATTGTTCGTTTGAGCCTCAACATCTGTGTTACCAAACCAACATGAGGTGTGAACACAGTGCCGGACCCACAGTAGCAGGCTCGAAGAGCATGGGAGTTACTTTATTTACACAATAATGTTTCTAACATAGCATAAATAAGTTTCATAATATTATTAAATGATGGAGAGGTACAACTTCTTTTCAAATTAACCACTTAAAGAATAACCCATTTATTTATATCGGCTATTTGGTTGAAAATGTTACCAGGGCAAAGACTCCCGTTTTTTATTTTATTTGTTTTTTTCTTTTTTAAGCTTGGAAAGTTCTCTGAAGCCAAAATCCCCAGCCAGGTATGAAGAGGACAGCACTGCCAAGGTCTTCTGGTCAGAGATGCTGGCTGCTCCCCCAACAGAGGTGATGACAAAGGGGCCAGGTTAGGGTGAAAGGGGAGAAGCTCCCGTGGATGGGACAAGACGTGTCAGAAGAAAAACAGGCCTCAGAGGAAAGTGGTTCAGAGGAGACAGCCCTTGCTAGGACACACCTTCTGCTACGCCCTTGGCTAAACCGACGTTCTCCATCCCTCGGTCCCCACCCAGGCTTAGGGTCCAGCCACCACCCACAGCTCTAGGTCCCATCACAGCCAATTTCAGCCTGTCCAAAGTCCCCATTGGAATGTTTGAAATGTGTATTTTGCAGGCATCTGTGGTGGGCCAGGAGCTATGAAATGCACCCCAGAATATCAGAGAGAGAGAACTGCATTAAACAGTGAAAGGCAGAGCTGGAACCCAGACCTTTTCATTCTGAATTCTGCTATCTTTGGGGGCCAGGCTACTGCCATCAGGCGTGGGTGCTGACACATGTAAGATTTGCTTCATGTACAGTGATAAGTAGATATTTAGGGTGAAAATATTCTTCCAGAGGGGTGGCACAAGAACGGGAAAGGGGTGTGTGTCTCGTCTCTTTTTCCGACAATTATGCTCCTCATATTCACCAGATGACATCAGGATCACTCGAGGTTGTGTATACAGATGGCCCTGGGTCATCCTGGCAGCTCAGTAGGTGTGTAGTGACCTGTAGAGGCTCTGAGTCTGCGTCCTGGGACTTTATAAATCTCTAACTACGGGTAAGTTTCTTGTTTGTTTGTTTGTTTGTTTGTTTTTTGAGACAGAATCTCAAGCTGTTGCCCTGGGTAGAGTGCTCTAGCGTCACAGCTCATAGCAACCTCAAACTCTTGGGCTTAAGTGATTCTTTTGTCTCAGCCTCCCAAGTAGCTGGGACTACATACACCTGCCACAAGGCCTGGCTGTTTTTTGGTTGTAGGTGTCATTGTTGTTTGGCGGGCCCAGCTGAATTCGAACCTGCCTGTTCCGGTGTATGTGGCTGGCGCCCTAGCTGCTGAGCTACGGAGCCAGGTACATTTCTTAAGGTCTTCCCAAACCTCAGTTTCTTCGTCTGTAAACTGAAAGCTGTAACAGCTTTTTGAATGGTTTTATTGGGATTAAATGAAAAAAGTTGACATAAAATACCTGATATATTAGTCATTCTGGTGCCCGCTGGAGACGGCATTTCTGGATTTGATCTTTGTACAGGAAAATACGTCACCACACACTGTGTGCCCTGTCCCCTCTCTCCACTCCAGAGGGACTCGAGTGCACCGCGGTGACCACAGACACTCTTTGCTCATCTGGAAAACATCAGCAGCCACTTCACAGACTCAACCTTGCCCCTGAGAGGGGTCCCAGCATTTTTGCTCCATTATTTGGCTTCAGATGTTCCCCACTGAATTTCACCGCCCACCACACGGGCAAGTGACACAGAACAAGGGAAAAATAAATTAGGGATCAAATCATCTACTGGAATCAGCCACACATTTTAGGCGGCCTGAGGCTACGTCCATAATCTGCCAAAACAAGCAATCTCTCCAGAAGGAAATCGCTCGAGCTGCTCACTTGCCGTAAAAGATCTAACTATTAACCCGATTTGATGAAGACGTGGCCTGTATGTCCTTGTCACCTTTCCTTTTTCCGTTCCTGGATTTTGACTGGTGATGAGAAGCTCTGTTGAGTCATAAAAAGGAGAAATTTGATTTCCACTATCTGTATTTTTCTCTGGGTGGACGAAGAGATCCAATAATTTCACTGGCGTGTGTACATTAAGGACTGGATATGGACCCACAGTTTAATCATTTCAAAAATGAATTTATCTATGTTATAGTAAATCAGGGGAAGAAAGCTGCTTCATCAATTTCATCACTGTTAAAATAAAGGTCACATTCCAAGGAGAGGGGCACAAGATAGAAATTAGTGCCTGCTTTTAAATGTTTAGGGATTAAAAATTTAAATCGCACAGCTCCATTCTGTTCATATTAAAGGGCATAATTTGAAACACTGGCAGTTTCAATAAAGAGGATTCGAAGGAAGTGGTAAAAGTTTTAAAGTTTCTCCAACTGGTGGTGAATATGAATCCCTCGGGAAGTTCTCCTGAAATATGGAATCCAGGTCCCCATCCTTGGATTCCGATTCAGGCTGAGTCTGAGGCGGGGGCCTTGGGGAAAGCCCCATGTGTTTGAGGACCACAGCTGTAAATTCAATGGCTGTTTACACACCTGCCCCACTCTCTGCCCTCCGCTCTGGTTATGACCTTCACGGGACCTCAAATGATCCCTGCTCAAGAACCAACCCTGTTCTTCATCCTAAGAATTAAAAGAGCTTCCTATCTTTTATGGAAGATAAAGAGCCTTTTATTGAAGAACCTCTTATTGAATATGAAACCACCTGTGTGGGAATACAAACTAAGACATTCCTTTTGGAAAGAAGTTTGGAGAACACGTAGGGAACTAAACGTAGACCTGCCGTTCAATCCTGCAATTCCTCTACTAGGTCTATATCCAGAAGACCAAAAATCACTTTATACCAAAGGTAGTTGCAACAGAATTATTTATTGCAGCCCAGTTCGTAACTGTCAAGTCATGGAAGCAGCCCAAGTGCCCATGGACCCATGAATGGATTAATAAACGGTGGTATATGGCTACCATGGAATATTATGCAGCTTTGAAAAATATGGAGACTTTATCTCTGTTATGTTTACATGGATGGAGCTGGAACATGTTCTATGAAGTAAAATATTTCAAGAATGGAAGAAAAAGTATCTAATGTACTCAGTACTATTATAAAACCAATATATAATCACCTACACTTTCATACAAAAGATAAAACACAATTATAGCCCAGGATGAAGAAAGAAAAAGAAGGGTGAGGGGAGGGAAAGGGGAGATCAGCTGGAGGGAGGGTAATCGGGGGACCTCACCTATGGTGCATATTGTAAGGGTACATGTCAAATCTATAAGGAGTAGAGTGTAAATGTCTTTTTTTCTTTCTTTCCTTTTTTTTTTTTTGCAGTTTTGGCTAGGGCCAGGCTGGAACCCTGTATATGGGGCCAGCAACCTATTCCCTGAGCCACAGGTGCCACCCTAGAGTATAAATGTCTTAACACAATAATTAAGTGAGATGAAAGCTATGTTAACCAGTTTGATGTAAGCATTCCAAATTGTATATAAAATCATTGTACCCCACAAATGCATTAATGTACACAGTTATGAGTTAATAAAAAAAGTTGAGAAAAAAATGGGTTCATTTCTAAATAAACTGATTGATTAAATAAAAAAGAAACCACCTGTGTGCTCTGTGTCATATAGAATCAAATCCAAAGTTATGTAAGGAGGGACTTTATTTAAAGAGATTTATGCCAAAGGGGAGGGAAGAGGCACAAATGACAGAGAGATTCTTTCACCCATTTCAGCTTTCCCAGATCACAGCACTCAGGGAAGGTTGACGCTTCCATTAACCAGTCTCTTCTTGACCTTGTAACCTATTCAGCAATTGTTGAATATGTACCATGTTCCTGAAATCCTCTTTGATTTTGGAGATGCAAGTGAATCTGTCATCAGAATGACTATAGTTTGGCGGGAGATCCAGACAGGGAGGCAGGGTTGTGAACAAGCAGCTCATTCTATAATTTGTGAACGTGCAGGCTGGTCCGGAAGAAAGTAGAAATGGGGCCTTCCTTCTCTTCCTCCCCCGTGTCTGGGTGCTCACGGCAGAGCAAACAGACGCTTGTTAAGGCTCCTGGTCCCTCAGCTCCAGGTCCTCAGTCGTCCCTGGGAGGTCTGCCTGGTTGCAAAGCTCCAGAAGAGGCAGCAGGAAGTTTTCATTCATGTGGGTTTGTTTCTTTTACTCACAGATACCATATTTTCTGTTCTGCCTGTGAGATGATCTTCTGAGTAAAGTCCTGGGACCCTTGAGAAAGGTCTATGCCTCTCCAAGTCCCCCACAAATGATTGGGTCAGTCTACCCAACCCTGAGGATGGCATCAGAAGAGAAAACCATTGCTGGACACTTCTCCACTGGTGTTATTGTTAGAGCCGCTGATGTTTGCACCATTGTTTTTCTTATATCATGGTGTGGCAGTGAGTATTTAGCCCTTGCTCTTGGGAAGGAGAAAAACTAGTGATCTGTAGAGTTTTAAGATTTCTTTGGCATAAATTTCTCTACCGTTGAGGGTTTCAAGCAACCAGCAAGAAGTCACGGACCACACCCCTGAGGTTAGACCCACACCATCAGCTCTCACTATGTGATACAAAGGGGGGCAACACCTGTCCCCCCAGGAAAGGGGACAAGCACGTGAAGACCCACAACCGCTCAGGTAGAAACGACTCAGTGGGTCTAACATCCGTACAGAGCACCCATGGGGCATGAGATTGCCAAGGAAATCTCTTATTTTGCAGGTAAAAACTTTACTTGCCATATGAACCAAGGAGAAGACATTGTTCTTTAAATTTTACTAAAATCTGAGATGGGAGCTGCTTTTAGGGTGGGACTCTGTCTGTGCGACACGTGTAACATGGGGAGCACACCAGGCCCAGGCGCGGCCCATCTAACCTGCAGCGGGATCCACGTGGCTGACCCCTCTCCCAGAGGCGTCAACTGAGCGTGTGCGGCCCTGTTGGAAGTGGGGGCAAGGGGGACAGTAGGGGACTGTGAGCGACTGGCCTGGTTAAGGAAAAGGCAGATGAAGGAGCCCCGCTGTGGGGCAGTAACAGGGACAGAGGCCATCTAAAGGTGGTCCTAATAATAACAGCAAGGGTTTCAGCCTCATCAGGACCCAACTTTTGTGAGTTATGTGCACCAGGCACCATCACCAGCTGACACCACATGTGCACTTCGGGGTCTGAAGCAGGTGCATCTTAGCATCCACCTATTAATTTCTATTCTGGGGTGTGTCTTTTCAGCCTTTCCTTTCCTAGACCTGATTTAGAGGGAAAGCGCAGCAGTGACCAGCATACCCCTCCCTCTATGCAGAATAACGTCCTCTCTGCCACTGGGGCGTGGTCTCCAGACACAGCTTTCCCCGGGAACATCTCATTCCTAAATGGCTTCCCTCCGAGAAGGCTTCCCAGAAACACCTGCCAGCCCTGGAAACCCGGTCCAGTCCATCTGAACATACAGCAGTTCCCCAACCAGAAAAGACACAGCACAAACTGGGACATTCCTTAGAACGTTTCTCTGGCAAACTTCTAAATGCATGTTGGGAACACAGTCAGGGCTCACGAAACTGATGCTGAAGGTGGGGTTTTAACCACACTGCGTTTTGCCTGCCTGGTGCCAGGAGTTCGGCTTTCACAAGTCACCATCCTGACTTAGTCTGAAGTTGATCCAACAGTCTAAAGAGATGGTTCTCAATGCATCCCTTTAAGCTCAGAATATATATGTGACAATTTAAGTGTACGCACACATAAATATGTATCTTCTCTGAGTTGTGGTAATTGCATAGAGTGAAGAATTTCTTAAATGCTTACATTTATATTTTTCTGATAAATTCAGAATGTGAATTTCCATATAACAGCAAAGTAAGTACAGATAAGAAATATTATGAGGCTTACCCTGAATTCTCCGTGGACGGTGGCAAAGTGCCTTGTACGTTTTGACCACAGCATTAAGGAAAATACTTTCTATAAGGAAAATTTTTTTAACTTAAAAGTGAATCCAATTGTGGTATAGAGTTGGTCCAAAACATGGTGGTTTTAAACAGAATTTTTGATTTTTCCGAGTGGTTTTAAACAGAATTTTTCATGTGTATTGCAGTTATTAACGTACTATATAATCAGCTGTGAGAATTTGAAAAATATAAAAAGGATAGGAGAAATATCAAATTCCACCTGACCTCCTCCCCCTTACACATGCCACAAGGAAATGGCACAGCAACGCAGGATAATGATTGCAATATATTTCTCTGGGTTTATAGAGTCTGTATTTTATCTTGCCTTTTGTTTGTGCTTCTTACTGTAGTGCTTTTGAAAGTCCAGCCAGCTTTTACTTCTGCTAGTAAAGTGCTCTTACCTTTATTTGTCTGATATCAAACCGTAAAACAAAATTATCTCCATGAATCCTACTCAATCATCGTTAATATAATGTATGGTCAGGAAGTTAAAAAAACAAGTCATTTCAATTTCACTAGTTCTCTTCAGAATTGGCCGGTGATTTTAGTCATTATTTAATATATTTAAATACCTGTGCATTGACCTAATCATAGTACAGTGCTGTTATTTGCATTTAAATTCGTAACCTATGAATAAGCATTTCAGTAAATACCATCAACCTTTTTAAATCATTTGCTGATTTTCTACTTTGAAAGAATTCCTATTCCTTGGCTCAAAGTTACAAATACTTTTCAACACACTTTAGTTTTATATCACAGAAAAGTAACAGAAAGTGAAATCGGTCATTGATTTGAAAGGACTTTGATTTGAAACGACTTTGTGTGGCTGCACTTGACTCGTTCTGTAGGTTTGTACTTACTTCTTAAATAAGAATACTTCTTAATAAGCCCTGGTTCAGTCCCTTCTGACTTGGACAAATTTAATTCTGCTACATTGACCCTCCCGTAGATAAAACTGAAGGCACAACACAGATTACTCTACCTGAAGATGCTGGAGAGTGAAACAAATAAGGTAGAAATCTCTGAAATTTTCCATCAATGGCTGGAAAAATGAGCTGAGTCTCCCTGCTTCCCGGCTTTTAGCGTGGAGGCGGATGCAGCGGGCAGAGCAGACGGCTAGACCGCTGATGGAAGTCGGCGGCGTTTTTGTCTTTAAGGAAGAAGCAGAAAGAACTTGGGGTTACCGTGGCTGCTAACATGAAGGAAAGCAACATGAAAAATGAGGAAGCAAGGGAGGGACGCTTCACATTCCAGGTGTAACCTCTGCTGAAATTTCTGACTACACCCTGAAATATTCATGTGCAGGGAAAACTCAAAGCAGACTGGTTAAAAATGAAAGAGCTGAACTGAGATTGAGATAGCGTTTGTAATCTGAGTACAGCTAAGGTAACAGACTGCTAAGGTACCCCAAACAAAATCAAAACACTTTGGAAGAATAGTAATATAACCTAGTCTTCACATCATAATGTTTGACATTTATGGACTTGATGGAGAATTATGCAACACATAAGGAAATAAAAGCACCTGGTTTCCCTATAAAACCCCCTGATCAAGAGAAATAAAGGACAGATAACCAGAAAATGGCCTCATATGTTATAATTATTACATAACAACTTTAAAGCAGGTGTCATAAGTATGCATGGTGAAATAAAGAAAAACCTGCTAGCAATGAATGAAATAATGGGACTTCAAAAAGACAAAAAATGTAAAGTGAGAAACAAGTGGAAATTCTATAGCTAAAAACTAAGATTAATTTTAAAAATTACTTAGAGATGAAATAGAGTTAAAAGGTCAATGCATATAAAATTGAATCTGTAGAAACCACCAACTATATAAAACAGAGAAAATGTTTTGGAAAGAAAGAAGAGAGAATCAGAGCCCTGTAGATCAATGTCAGTCTAACAGACACATAATTTTAGTACTATAAAGAAGAGAGAAAAATATTTGAATCACAATGGATAATTTTTTCCCACAGATTTATGATGTTCAGTGAAATCAAATCAAGATAAATATGAAGAAAACAGTGTGCAGGCAGATTATTATTAAACTAGGGAAGTCCAAAGATAAATATACTTTTTTATTTGTAGTTTTTGGCCAGGGCTAGGTTTGAACCCACCACCTCTGGCATATGGGTCTGGCGCCCTACTCCTTTGAGCCACCAGCGCCGCCCAAATATAAATTTTTTTTAAACATCCAGGATAAAATGACATTCTAGAAACAGTTTAAGTAATAATTTTCTTAATTATCTCTGACTTCTCATCAAAAATTGTGGGCAATTAAGGTAGACACCCAGCTGCAGAAGGTCCATCCTTGGGCGGATGGTTGCTGCCTGCGCACCTGCCATCTACCCCCAGATACAGTTGCAGTCTCTTTAGTTGACTCAGTCCAAGCAGTTGAAGCTGGCAGTTGCTGACCATCCTCCAGAGATGCCTGAACTAACTCCTGGGTCTGGTTCTCCAGTGACCCAGTGAAGTGCAATCTCAAAATGACAGAGAGACTCTGCAAACACACGTCACCCACAGCACCCAGCAGGTTTGCTCATGGTCCCCATCCAACCCAGCTCCACCTCCAGATCCAAGACAAATGGTAGCCCTGCAAGATTGGATTTGCTGTCTGCTCTTCCAGGAGCCAGGCAGCGGCTGGAGGATGGACCGTCGGGAAAGGCAGTAGTGGGCAGCTCTTGCCCCATATCACTCCATAGAAGCGGTCATAGGCATGTAACATCTCTTCACTGGCAGGATCAGAGCTGCCATCTACGGTTGGGTCAAGGGTCTCCTTACGTATGGCTCTTTTGCCAGAAGAAATTACAACTGAATGGACCAATTTCCCTTGTTCAATGTTAGCTGAGCATAAGGCCAATATGAAAGATGGAACCTCTGCAGGGTGAACGCAGAGATGAAGACCAGGAGGGAAGCTTTAGAAAAAAATTATTTTAGGGATGGTCTTTCTCTTGTAACTACGAAAAGCAGCCTGTTGGAGTGGAACATGGAGCATCTGCATTGTAGTCCTCACGACAGAGTGATCTTGAACAAGGTCACCTTTCCCAGCTGGATCTGCTTTTTACACGTGAAAGCAGACTAATAATAACCACCCTGCCCATCTCAGAAGACAACTTGATAGGTAACATTTCACAGTGACCAGAATAGCTTTGGTCAGTGTGCAGTCCTCATTCCCCTGAGATCCTTCCAGAACAAAAATAGACATGAGAAGAAAGAATAAAAAAGGAAAAGAAAGTGTGGGTAAGCTTTCGAAATAGAAAAGCAGCTTTGATCAATAAGAACATATTGACCAGCTACCATGTGCCCTCCTAATAGGATGGGAAAGTCCAAAGTCTCAGATGCAATTTCTGCCCGAGAGATGCATTCTGTGCAGCTACCATTTACCAGGGCCTTACCCACGCAGAAACTGTGCTAAGTATATTGTCTGCTGCAGCTTCCCAACTGCCTGATGACCTTGATAATGTCTCCAGACACAGTAAACTGCAGGATCAAATTCTATTAGGGCTCTGTGAATTTTGGTGTGGATAGAATTCCCTTGGAGAATCTGTTATAAAAGTTCGAGGATTCTGATTCAGGATACCGTGGGGATTGGAATTTTTAGCAAACTCCCCAGCTTATCTGAAACAGGTGGAATATGGGCACTTATGCAAAAGCACTTCCATACCTTGCTAAATAGGAGACGCCGGGGACAGGGACAAGGAGATGCTGGAGGCCAGACCAGCATTAGTGTACCTGGTTACAAGCCTCACCCCGGGCTCATTCCTTGGAAGCTCTGATATAATAATCTGAGGACAAGCTCTCGATGATCACTATTTGGCCTTCCTTTTTTTTAAGCAGATGTCCTGAGTGATACTTCTGTCCAGGCAAATTTATACAACAGTTTAGGTGCATTCTCTGTAGTTAAAACCACTCCCCAGATTCCCAGGTCTGTTCTTTCATAATGGGTCTGCACAGATAGATTCTCTCACTGTCCCAATTCAGAGCAAGGAGAGGGATGTGTGAGTTCCCTGCCTTCCTGCAGCTGTTTCAGGCGTCCTGGGTGCATCCTGGAGCCAGGGTGCAGCTCCGAGCTCTGCACACAGCATTTCCAGCGTGGAAACTGTCGGAGGGAATGCCTGCGTGTCAAGTCGCTGAGGGCTAAAAACAAATCCGCAGAACGCGTTGTCACAGTCACCAGAACTGCTTAGCCAGCTGCAGGAAGCAAACACCACCCCACCACCCCCAAACGTTACTCAGGCAGAAGGTTCCAGCTCACTGAAGGCAGCCCTCGTTTGTTTTCCCATTAGCGCTCATCGGCGCCTACCTGGGCTGTGCGTGTCCTGACAGGGCTGGGGAGGATGAGGGATTTATGACACTCTGCCTCGATGACATATTTACTGAGTTTGCCTGCAGCATTCCTGGGGCGGGAGGCCAGCAGCACACAGGAGGAGAGGCCTGCTGGAAACTGGGCCCTCTGGGAAAATCACAGGTGGAAGGGCCCGATCAGGGCATCACCACTGAGATGCAGGTAGGGG
>NW_003852623.1:143103-145389 GCF_000181295.1 Otolemur garnettii
TGGAGAGGCCTGAGTAAGTCACTTGATGTCCTGAGTCTCAAGTTTCCACGTTCTATAAACAGGAGGCCTCCCCTCCCAGTCACCACAGAAGGTAAGGAGGCCACACTGTATCACGGCGCCTTCTAGTAGCGGGATCTCTGGTATATTTAGAAGCCCAGTCAAAAGCAGAGAAGAATTGCTGAGAAATAGTTTCCTTGCTTCTGGTCTCTTTTATATCAAGCGCACAAAACCCCACAGTACTGACCATGCAAGATCTCATTTCTATTTTTTTTTAAATATTGTTTGGGATTCCTTGAGTGTACAAATAATTAGGTAACACTGATTGCATTTGTTGGGTAGAGTCCCCTTGTATAATTGTGTCCTGCCCCCAAGAGGTGTGTGGTACACTGTGACCCCCGCCCCTTCCCCTCCTGGCTTCTTCATTTCCTACCCCATGTATTAGGCCATCTACTGCCTTCAGCCTTCATATCAGAATTGAGTACATCGGATTCTTGCTTCTGCATTCCTGTGATACTTTACTGGGAAGAATGCATTCCATCTCAATCCAGGTTAATACAAAAGATGTAAAGTCTCCATCATTTTTAATGGCTGAATAGTATTCCATGGTATACATACATCACAGCTTATTAATCCATTCCTGGGGTGGTGGGCATTTAGGCTGTTTCCACATTTTGGTAATTGCAAACTGAGCTGTGATAAACAGTCTAGTGCAAATGTCCTTACGATAAAAGGGTTTTGTTTTTTTTTTCTTCTGGGTTGATGCCTAGTAATGGGATTGAAGGATTAAATGGGAGGTCTAATTTGAGTTATTTGAGGATTCTCCAAATTTCCTTCCAAAAAGTTTGCAGTAGGATTTGGAAAAAATGATTCTTTGTTTTGTATGGAACCAGGAAAAAACCCAGATAGCCAAGGCAATTCTTAGTAATAAAAACAAAGCCGGGGGCATCACCCTACCAGACTTGAGGCTATACTACAAGGCCATGGGGATCAAAACAGCATGGTATTGGCACAAAAGTAGAGACATAGACATTGGGAATCAAATAGAAAACCATGAGATGAAAGATTGTGTTTCTTAACAGATATATAATTTTTGGCAGATAAGAGAGCAAAGATGAAGGAAAAATATCAATGTTTAAGCAAATTATCATGCCAAGGCAGCTTCATGTAATTATTCTCATTGAGTGCTGGTGAAACCCCTGTAAGTTAATGGTATTCCCTCCACTCCATGGATGAAGAAACTGATGCTCAGAGAGGCTAAGTGATTTGTGGCAGCTCATACCTATAATTCTAGCACTCTGGGAGGCCAAGGCAGGTAGCCACCTTGAGCTCACAAGCTCGAGACCTGCCTGAGCAAAAGCGAGACCCCGTCTCTACTAAAAAAAAAAAAAGAAAGTAAGAAAGAAAAGGAAGAACTGAAGCAAGAAGATGTTGTGAGCCCAAGAGTTGGAGGTTGCTGTGAGCTATGGCACCCTGGCACTCTACCCAGAGTGACAGCTTGAGACTCTGTATCAAAAAAAAGAAAAAATTCACATAGCTTATTAGAAGCAAAATCAGGATTTGAGTTCTGAGACAAAGTAGATATTCAACATTTTTTTTTAATTAAAAGTCAAGGAACTTTCCTAAAAACAGATTTTTTTTGCCTGCTTTGGTGCATATCTGTATTTGTCCTTATGTCTATTCATAAGCTCATTTATTCACGGAGCACATTCTCTTTAATGAGTGTTATGTGACAGTCTCTGTTGGAAATAGAAAGGTTAACGAGACACTATTTGAGAGTTGGTTAGTATGAGGGACAGGCTGGGCACAGTGGCTCATGAATATAATCCCAGCACTCTAGAAGGCCCAGGTGGGTGGATCCCTTGAGGAGTTAAAATAGAATAAACTCACCAGACATTGTGGTAGGCACCTGTAGTTTCAAATACTTGGGAGGCTGAGGCAGGAGGATCTCTTGAGCCCAGGAGTTTGAGGTTGCTGTGAGCTATGATGCCACGGCACTCGACCCAGGGTGACAGAATAAGAGTCTGTCGGGGAAAAAAAAAAAGAGAGAGTATACATAACACAAGCCTGAATGTGTTGAGCAAATGGAAATTTCCAGAAGAGAGATAGAGAGGACTCATTGGCAGAAACATTTCAGCAGAATCTGGAGGGTTGCTGGGGACCAAGCGGCAGAAATAGGAGGAAGACAACAGGGAACCAGGGACACTGTGCATGTGGCAGCACTGGACCCAAGGCCACGGGACAGGGATCCATTAAAGGCCAAGTTTGCAGGGCAGTTGGTGAGTGAGA
>NW_003852623.1:145420-145746 GCF_000181295.1 Otolemur garnettii
GCAGGGCAGTCGGTGAGTGAGACGGCATGAGCCTGTGGGTGTCTGTAAGTTTAGTAGATGCCTCTTCTCTGTGGATCCTTTAAAGGCCAAGTGAGCAAGGCAGTCGGTGAGTGAGATGGCATGAGCCTGTGGGTGTCTGTAAGTTCAGTAGATGCCTCTTCTCTGTGGATCCTTTAAAGGCCAAGTGAGCAGGGCAGTCGGTGAGTGAGACGGCATGAGCCTGTGGGTGTCTGTAAGTTCAGTAGATGCCTCTTCTCTGTGGATCCATTAAAGGCCAAGTGAGCAGGGCAGTCGGTGAGTGAGACGGCATGAGCCTGTGGGTGTCT
>NW_003852623.1:145818-149778 GCF_000181295.1 Otolemur garnettii
TGAGCAGGGCAGTCGGTGAGTGAGACGGCATGAGCCTGTGGGTGTCTGTAAGTTTAGTAGATGCCTCTTCTCTGTGGATCCTTTAAAGGCCAAGTTTGCAGGGCAGTCGGTGAGTGAGACGGCATGAGCCTGTGGGTGTCTGTAAGTTCAGTAGATGCCTCTTCTGCCCACCACCCCGGAAGCCCTCCCCCTAGAAGCCCACCACGGTTTCCTCTGCTGCTAACTGGTGAGGGGAGGGGCAAAATGAGCTGCAGAGTCTTTCCTTGTTGGGAACAGAGATGCCTAGGATGCCATTTTGAGGATTTCTAATTTTCTCTACCAGTTGCACTTCATAAGAAGTCTGAGCAGAATTCCTTTGCAGAAGTAATCAGCTAGAACTGAAATATGAAGAAAGTTCCAATACAAAAATAAAAGGATAAAAGTTCAGCCTGATGCAGTGGAGCTTATGTGGCCTGCCACCTCCATTTTATTCCAAGAGGTGTGTAGGAAAGGTGAAAATGCAATACTGACAGTGACACATTTGCAGAAGCCAAAATTAAAATTCACCTCTGGAAAAATATTCATTTCCTGCCTCAGATTTGTGCAAACATTAATGACAAGACTATCACATTACGAATGTGTGTGATTAGCATAACTCTGCCTAATGAATTAATTCCTTCTGTGGAACCAAAGGTAAAAATGTTTTTCTTCTCCCTTAATCCTCTCTAATAGAGACAGATTTGCTAATAGGAGTTATTTTTTTCTACATTTTGATGCATTTATGAGGCAATTCTTGCCTTGTGCAGAGGTGAGTGAATGAAGAATAGATTTAATTGCAGTGTGTGCAAATACGAACCTTCTATTTCCATAACCAGAGGGAGCAAAAAAAAATTTTTTTCAGTTTGTCATTAGGAAATTTATGGTCATATTAAGAAGATCTATTACTCTGAGATATTTGATCCAAAAAAAATCATTTTTTCCCTATGCTCTCATGAGTCTAAGAAAATGGACAAAATTCTACTTTTAAAAATAAAAAAATGGTACTGACATTCTGGAAATCCATCTGTCAGTATGTATCAAGCAAGTTTTAAGTGTTTAATCCTTTTGACCTAGAAATTTCATCTCTAGGATGTGTCTTAAGAAAATATCCTAAATATAGAAATTCTAAAGTATATATCCAGTAACACGTTATTTATAATAATGAGAAAAAGACTGAGATGTTCAGTAATATGGAGATAGCTAAACAGACCATGGTGTTACCTCTTGAATGGATAATACGTGGACATTTTTAAACTATATTTATGAAAACTATGTAAATGTGTAATAACAAGGAGATGCTTATCGTATAGTAATAAGGACAGTGACACAGCTGAGAGTTATCAATCACTGATAATTAATCCAACACTCCACATGCAATATCAAATCCTTACAAGTTCTCAATGAGGTAAGCACTATAATCATACTATCCCCACACAACAGATGGTAAAACTAAAGCTTATAGGGTTTGAGTGATCTGTCCGTGTTCACACAGCTAATTAGTATTAGCACCAGATTCAGCATTGTGCTGGATCCCCAAGACCACACTTAAGTCATCAATTTACTAGAAGTCACATAACTAAATGAAGATGTTATGCTTACACTTACTTCTTATTACAGCAAAAATGCAGAGACTAAAATCAACAGTACCAAACAGGACAGAGCTCAGGAGAGACCAGGCACAACCTTGTAGTTGTCCTCTGGGTGTAGAGCGGACAACAGGGCTTGATCATTCTAGCTACATGGCACCATGAGTTTGTGCAGAGGGTTAAACAAGGAAGCTCACTTGAGCCATGGTGTCCGGATTTCCATTAAAGATTGGTCATGCAGGTGTAGACACCCACCATGCTGACCACAACTACTCAGTCCCCAGCCCCCCGCCCCCTTCAGATGTCAGGCTGAGAGAACCTGGCCCAAGAGCCCACCAAAAATAGCACTCCGAGCCTCAGTTAACTAGCATGGTCCCATGCTCCTGAAGAACACAGATGCTCTCATTAGGCAGATTTTTCAAGTGCTTAGGGGAGCCAGTGCAGGTCCATTCTTTTCTTTGTGACTATTCCATACCTGATGGGTTAACTATTTACTATACACAAACCAATTAGAAAGAATCCAGAGCCTGGATTATACCAGGTTTGGTCATTATGAATTCTTCCAGGCAGGAATCCAGACTCGTTTGTTGAGTTCCTTTTATGGGGCAAGAGTGTGACAGATGCTAAAGATCCTGAGGTAGAGAAATAAACGGTCCTTGCCCAGGGTAAGACAGACTGACCAGCGAATGAACGCTGTGTGCGGAAGGAAAGACAGGTGCCCGTGAGGATGCGCGGGAGGACAGCGCAGCAGCGCTGGGGTGAGAGGAGGAGGCACTTACTGACACAGGATTAATTTGTGAGTAAGAACCAGATGGAAAAGGGACTCTGTTAGGCAGGCAGAGGCATGAGAGATTTCAGGAGTTAAAGGTGGTTGGGGTGTTGCTGCTAATAACTCCATGGGATTGTCTCAAAATTTTAAAAACAATACAATAAAAACATGATTGGCATCGGCTAGCACAACGAGTGGAGAAGGAACAGAGGCAAAAGGTGATCTTCAGGCAGACAACCAGGGGAAGATCATTAAGGGGCTTTGTGTTTCTACAAAGCGCCATTCCTGCCCACAGTGCGCAAAAGGTGGTGAGTTCAGAGCCCTGGAGTAGGGTGACTGAACATGATTGATTGGTTCAGAGCCCTGCTGGAGTAGGGTGGCTGAAGATGATTGGTTCAGAGCCCTGCAGTAGGATGACTGAACATGATTGATTGGTTCAGAGCCCTGCTGGAGTAGGGTGGCTGAAGGTGATTGGTTCAGAGCCCTGCAGTAGGATGACTGAACATGATTGGTTCAGAGCCCTGCAGTAGGATGACTGGACGTGATTGGTTCAGAGCACTGAAGTAGATGGCTGAAGGTGATTGGTTCAGAGCCCTGGAGTAGAATGACTGAACATGATTGGGTCAGAGCCCTGCAGTAGATGGCTGAAGGGGATTGGTTCAGAGCCCTGGAGTAGGATGGCTGGAGGGGATTCGTTCAGAGCCTTCCAGTAGGATGGCTGAAGGGGATTGGTTCAGAGCCCTGGAGCAGGATGACTGAACATGATTGGTTCAGAGCCCTGCAGTAGGAGGGCTGAAAGGGATTTGTTCAGAGCCTTCCAGTAGGATGGCTGTAGGGGATTGGTTC
Source organism: Otolemur garnettii (assembly GCF_000181295.1). NCBI lineage: Eukaryota > Metazoa > Chordata > Mammalia > Primates > Galagidae > Otolemur > Otolemur garnettii. The sequence continues at coordinate 149,038 of NW_003852623.1, forward strand.
AGAGCCCTGGAGTAGGATGGCTGAAGGGGATTGGTTTAGAGCCCTGCAGTAGGATGGCTGAAGGGGATTGGTTCAGAGCCCTGGAGCAGGATGGCTGAAGGTGATTGGTTCAGAGCCTTCCAGTAGGATGGCTAAAGGGGACCTGACTAAATCAGACATTGTTGCCTTGAACTAGGGGTTTACTATCATCACAGAACAAATCAAACAACAATAGAAACAAAATAAAACAAAATAAGCTTAATCTGGTGTCATTTTCCTTGCGGCCGACTGGTAGGTGATGAGGAAGCAGATGTAGCTGGCTGCCTGGGGAGAGATTCATTTGGTGAACTCATCATGATGTTTGAGGGGCAGACCACATCCCTCATGATCTGGAGAAGTGGGTGTAAACACAATGCTCTTTGAGCATAAATCGTCACTGGTCACATTTGGCAAGGGTTCAATATAAGAAAAAAATAGTGCAAGAAATAATTGACTGACTGGCAAACAGAAGAGAAAGAGAAAGTCCAGAAATTCAGAGAGCACAGGGTTGGAAAAGTCAACAGTTCGTAGGCCCCAAGTGTAAAATATGCCATTTCAAAGGCTTTGTGTAAAAGATTCAATACAACTTCTCCACGAAAAGACCTGTTACTGTGGCAAAGATCAGGGTAAGGATGTGCCCTTCCCATACATTGTTTCAGAACACATCAAGACATCAAAATCCTAGCTACCATTTGCTAGAGAAAAAACAAACAACAAAAAAAA
>NW_003852623.1:149829-153157 GCF_000181295.1 Otolemur garnettii
TGGCAGCTCCCGAGTGAAACTGACTGAGGAAACATAAATCAGAGGTCTGCAAAGTTTGTAAGGAAATTGTTTTGCCAAATAAACCATGAAACTGGAATAAAAGTAATAATAGAAAAATAGTTTCTTCTAGACTCAAAATAACTCTGCGATCGCCAATCTTCCATGAACAGGAATCAGAGTGGAAAACGCCATGAAGTCCTCGGAGAGAAAATATTTCCCATTCCTCTTCAGATACAGCCATGGGAGTTATATTATAGATGCAAAGGAACCTTCTAGAAGGTGTAATTAGTGGCCTTAGAATAAAATGAGCAGGAGAGCTCCTTCTTGAGAGCAGGTATGGACCCAAGGAGAATCTTTTTCACCCTTAAGGTAGAAGACTTTCAAAGTTTCTATCCACAAAAGTTGGTCTTGAATTACCAGGCCCGGTGAGCCTTTGTATACAGACTTCGTTGCTATTTGGAACATGCTGTCTGTATTGGCCGGCAGTGGACTCTCGCAGGGAAACATAACTTGCATTTTCATTCAGGAGTCACTGAACTGCTAGGGCCTGATGGTGAGAACTGTGTATCACCCACAAACCTGGGCTTAGAAATGAATGTTTTGGCTCAGCGCCCGTAACTCAGTGATTAGGGCACTGGCCACACACACCAGGGCTGCTGGTTTCAAACCTGGCCTGGGCCCGCTAAACAACAATAACAACAACAACAAAAATAGCCAAGCTTTGTGGCAGGCACCTGTATTCTGAGGCAAGAGAATAGCTTAAGCCCAAGACTTTGAAGTTGCTATGAACTGTGACATTACAGCACTCTACTGAAGGCAACATAGTGAGACTCTGTCTCAAAAAAATAAAGAAAGAAAAGAAAAGAAAAAGGAATGTGTTATGGAATGTAGCGCTAACTCCTTTCCCAGGGAGAAGATGACATTGGCCATAAATGTTACGGAAAGGACGTAGGTGCCCAAACTCCCCGGTGGTCTTCGTGTCCTTCCCCCTTTCTGTGAGTGCACAGATGGGGGCTGGACATCCCCGTGGAGGACAACAGAGCCACAGGCCTGAAAGAGCTCCGATCCCTGAGTGTCCCTGTGGAGGGAGGCCTGGCCCTCTCCTGTCCGCCGTGCACTAAACCCATGAGAGTAATTCACGTTTCAGGACGTGGATAATAAGGTAACAGCTCTCGGCATCCATTCTAACAAATATAGGGGAAGAATATGAACTGTTCTGAACATGAGGAGTTAGAAAGGCATGTAAAACAGTGAGGCTGAGAAGTAATAAAGCGATTCCATTTATTACACACGTGAGTACAGACCACGTGTCCACCATCTAGGAACAAGTTCTAAGAGAGCCACTGACCCTCTGCTGTCTACTCCTCCCACTGAGAGGCAGTCTCACTCTTGAATCTCGGCTGGACTTGGGGACTTGCTTGGTGGGCCCAGCTGAGCTCTCCAGCCTGTCCCCTGTACGGTGCTAGGCATGTTAGCAAAGCCTCCTTAGACCCTTCAGACCCACCTGTGTGCCGCCTGAGTGCTCCCCAGGAGCCACCGGTAAGAACATGCCAAACAGAAGTAGTGGTCTGCTGGGAAACACACCCTCTGAGGAAAAATAGAAGTGAGTTCAGTGTTTGCTGATTTCTGCAAGTTAACCCCCCCCCCCCATGGCCAACTGCATGCTCATCAATGTTCAGCTGCAGAGCTTGCAAAATCCCTGAATATTTAACAACGAGCTGAATGCAAGTCAACTCCAGGGCACCACAGAAGAATCCCCCACTGAGTCTTGCTCAGATTTCTGGATCACAAATCATAAGGTGTAATAAAATGTCTGTTGTTTTAGGACACTACATTTTCAGTACCTTTTTATACAGTAATAATTGGGACAGAAGAAATAACAATATATTAAGTGAGATTATCTTATTGTCTCAAAATAAGTGATTGAAAGCCTCAACATAAGGACAAAGATATTCACAGTCCGTACACACCGTAAAGACAGCTGCAAACACTCGGGGCAAAGCCTCTCCAAAGCAATGAAAGTCCAGCATCTCATTTATTATCCCCCAATTTCCATCTGTGTTAGAAGGCCATACGAGGACCAGTCCCTGCAGTTGTGCAAGTGTGATGTTACCTGTGCTCCTAGGGTGGAGGTGCAACCATGATCCAAACAGTGCAAAGTCTGAAGAGAGCCCAGTCCCTCGTCCTCAGTTGCACAGTCCTGCTTCTAGGCAGCAGACGGGTCCACCTGTGCAGAGCCCACCTGTGTAGGTAAAAAGAGAATTGGAGTGACCCAAGAACAGAACTTCATCCACTCACTGTGTCACGTGGAGAGTACTTGAACTTTCACTTCAACCATCACGGACAGCGAAACAGGCAGAAATCCCCTGCAGAGTGTCCAGAAGAGAGTGGAGACTGTGATGTGGAGGGATTGAGAAAGAGTAAAAGGAAGGAACTGAGCTTCCATCTGAGTTCACTGGCTTGGAGATGCTTGGGGTCCAGAGACAGGGTAGCACTCAGAGTGGTAGCTAAAGACAGCCCAGAGAGGAGGCTACCTGTAAGGTGAAGGGTGGTTAACAAAACCAGTGCCAGAGGAGGGAGCCTGCAAAGACCAGGAACTGCAGGAAAGGGGAAAAGCTTTTATCAGAACCCGCAAAAAGCATAGTCACAGGAGCTGTGGCCTGAGGTATGGGGTGGCAGAGCCCTGCCGAGAGCGTGGAGGGCGCACTCTGAGGGTTCTCTGAGGGAGTCACCTTGTGGTGTGTGAAGTTCCCCAGGGGCGTCCAGCTGGTATTTCTGGCTCTCCCCTTCCAGGTAGCTTGCTGGCCCTCTGGTGCTGGGTGAGACTATGTCCTTATTTACAGCTAACAGATGTATGGGAGCATGACATCTGTGACTTCTAGTCACAGAAAGAATTGATGGCTGGGACCTTCAGTTTTCTGCCCCTGCCCCCTGAATGGTCACAGGTGATTTATGGACCTGGGCCCTGGAGCAGCATGCTCAGAGCAGAGCCCTGAGCTGACCTCAGTGGACACACAGCATGGGAAAAACAAGCCGTCACTGCTCCAAATGATTCTTTGTAACCATGTGGTGGCATGGCCTGTTGTGAGCGGTAGATATTTAAACTGAGACTTGAAGGATGCGAATGAGCCATAGGACATATTTTATAAGTTAGAAATGGTAAGTGGGGGCGGCGCCTGTGGCTCAGAGGAGTAGTGCTCCAGCCCCATATGCCAGAGGTGGTGGGTTCAAACCCAGCCCCGGCCAAAAACTGCAAAAAAAAAAAAGAAATGGTAAGTGGGAAGACGTCTGGACTGCAAATTGCACTGAAAATGCATTTTTTTTTTTT
>NW_003852623.1:153342-161006 GCF_000181295.1 Otolemur garnettii
AACCCACCAACTTCAGTGTATGTGGCTGGCGCTGTAACCACTGAGCTGTGGGCAATGCATTTGATAAGCAACAAAAACCAATGAACGCCACGACAGGACCACATGGTGGGAACACTCGGGTTCTGGTCATTTATTTGTGTCACTCACTAACTGACCACGGGCCCAAGACAGAGCCTCTTTGGCCTCACTTACATCAGTGAAGCGAAAGAACGTCAGGCAATGAAGACAAACATGCCTGCGTGGTGTCAGGACTTGGCTCCGATCCCAAACACACCTGCTGTAAGTCCCAGCTCCGCCCCTTACTCCACTGTGCTAGCTGGGAAGTCACAGAGCTTCAGCTCCCCTATCTGTGAATCCATGGTGCCGAATGCTTTCTGTAAGGATTGATGAAATGGTGTGTGTGCGCCTCACCACTGCCTTATGTTTGAAATTCACTCAGTGATTTTTAGCTCCTGTTACAATTAATCCCCATCCCCAACAATGAAAGCTTCAGCTTTGAAAAACAGGCTCATTTTACTCAGCAATGATTATGGGTGATCATAGATTTTCTTAAGGCTTTTTTGTTTGTTTGTTTGTTTAACTTAGAACCCAAAGACCAGAAACCTGTAGGGATACGCATTGTGAAACAAGAAATCTGAAGCTAGAGATTCGGGCTCTCTCCATTCTTTGTATTATAAGCTTAGAGAGAGGCCAAACCTCTACTATTTCTAAATTTTCTAGTTAGAAATCTCATTAATGTTCAACTTATTAACTTTCACAGGCCTATCATAGCCTATAAAAAAGTGCTCGGAAGGGCAGAACAGGCACTGGCGTCAGGGCACAGCTTCCCAGGGGGACTTGGAAGGAGACCGTGGTGATGTTCAGCATTCAGGGATGGAGCCCTTTTTTTAGGATATTTTTGCAAATTAATTGTCCAACCTCACACACAGAGGTCATTTTTTAATTTAATTTATGAACTCAGGGCTTTGTTTTCAACCTTCCCCCAACCTTACCTATGGTATCTAGAGGTAAGGTTACCTAGTGTGTATAGAGCCTGAGCCTTTGGCAACTTGAGCTTCATTTGAATTCTCTACCTATTGGGTGGCTATGGGCTAAAAGTCAAAATAATATAATGCAATATTATACAAGTAGAAATACTGTTTCAGTTCAATTCTGCAGTCACGTATTGATTCGTAGGAATGGAAAGATCTTTGATCTCACACTGGGCCCCTCCCTGGAGCTCCCATTGCTCCATCTATTTCCCTATCACTCCTCCCGTCACACCTGCTGTTCCTGCTGGGCTGTAACTACTGAAGGGCAAGGCTGAGGTCTTACCCTGACCGCCTTGTGAAGGCCGTATATCCACCTGGTGTATCGGAGGCAGCCCCTAAGTGATCCTGATGAATGAATGGATTTGACAACCTGAGCTGCCCAACGATATTCCTGATGGATCCCGAGTCTGATGTGTATTGGACAGGTGACCTCAACCAGGTGACAGATGGTGTGAAGTCATGCTTAGCTCACTTACCACCACATGAGCTGTGTCTGGGGAAGGCCTGGGCACCGGATGGAGAATACTGAGAACTGAGAATTTTTCCCAACCACTTTGAAAAAGCATAATAGGAAAAATATGAGGAGAAATTCTTCCCCTCTGTCCTTCCTTGCCCTCCTCTAAGTCCCTTGATTGTATGGGATTGCTCTGAAATTATGAGAACCTTACGTAAGGTGGGCTGGGAGTGAGATGATGCCACCAGCGGGGGGTGGGGTTATAGGAGGAAACACCAGGAGCTCCCAGGCTCGGGTGGCACCAGGAAGGGACACGAGCGAGAACACAGTGGACAGATTCCTCTGTCAGGGCTGGCCGTCTTCCTTAGCTCTTCCGAGGCAAATTTAAAGACTATTATCTATAATTTCCCCATCAAAATAGTAGCTAACTACATTATGCTTCACTTGTACTGGCTCATTTTATTCTCCCACCAATTCATTCAATAGATGCCATAGTTCTCTCTGTTTTGCCGAGAGAAAATGGAGGAATCGAGAGCTGAAATAATGGGATTAAAATGGCACAATCAGTCGCAGGCAAAAAAATGAGCTAGAATTGAATTAACCTGACTCCAAGGACTCTTAACTCCTCACTTACATTGCCACAAGTTCACATTTCTGCAGCAAAATCACAGGAATTACCTCTCTCGTCCCGTGAGCCCCACTTCCCTCATCTGGGACACAGTGATAAAAGGCTCCTTTCAAAGCTCTCGAGTTAGATGGAGACTGATGGGTCACATGTGTGGGGGTCATATGTGACGCACGATCGAGTATTATTAATGCTCATTTTTTTCAAGAAGAAGAGTTAACAGTCAGACGTCCTGAGCATTCTTTTACTAAAACAAAACATTTGATTCATTTCCTGGTGGGAACAAGCTTCAGCACTAGCCCCGCTCAGGTCTGGGGACTGAATTACTTGCCCAATATCTCTGCCCAAAGCCTTTGGCCTTGCACACATTACAGAAGCTTCATTTCCTTCCCTGGCTTTACAATGTTAATTATCACCCGAGTCCCAGCAGGTGTCTGGGAATCAATGGAGGCTTTGCACAGGCACTTTCTAAACCCCGGGACGGCAAAGCTTGTAACTGAGTTTCTTTATTTGTCTCATCTGTTTCCTTCCCAGTTGCACCTCACCAGACAGATAGTGATATTTCAATTGCTTCTTGTTGTTAACATTGCCGCAAAACATCTTTTCTTGGGTATTTTTTCAACAAACGCATCTTCAGTGTCTACCATAGGTAGACTACTAAGAGTCAGAAAAATTAGGATGATTCCGTTAAAACTGTCACCTCCGCCGAGGTGACAATCCTGCCGGAAAGCAAGAGAGACCAGTAAGTAAGGAGCTGGATTGTGATAAAAAATAATACCCGGATACTCCTTTTCCATTTTTGATGTTAATCAGTTTGCCGTAAGCATTCCACATTGTAGGTCAAGTCATCACATTGTACTCCATAATTACATACAGTGTTGATTTTAATTAAAAATTAAATTTAAAAGCTGACATCAAAAAATAAAATAAAAATAATACCTGCAAAGGCGTTACAGCACTGCAGAAGAGGAGGACCCACCCAGGAGGCCGGGGGTGAACTTGAAGCTCCCTGAGGAACTGTGTCTGAGCCGGATCGTAGAGTGTGAGTTTGAGCTGGAAGGTGAAGGAAGGGGAAGACCTGAGGCTGAGAGAGACGTTTAGGGAGATGGCGTGGAACCCGCAATTCACTCCTCAGTCAGGGAATAAATATTGGCTCTCACCTACTCTGTGCCAGACCATATGAAGACACTCACAGCACAGAACACATCTTTGCCTAAGAAAATTCGGCTCCTTCAAATCCCTCAAAGCACTTTTTACCGAGTGGTCTGGTGGGAGGGTACAAGAGACATGAGTCCCACTCACAACGCTTTGCGGGCTTGGGATGTGGCCGGATGGGGCTCATGCAGCCTCTCTGAGCCCCACAGGGAGCAGACATCAGCAAAGGAGAGGAGATAGGGTCGAGCAGCACTCATCCCAGAGCCCAGAAATCCCCCTCACCCCCATCAGGCCAGGATCATGAGATAAGCTGGAGACCAAGAGACCGGCCCCCTTGTTTTCACTCATCTCAGCAAACAGTCAGCAACACCGACAGTGGGTGGGCAGGCCCTGAAAATATGGTAATAAGAAAGCCAGGTGCTATGTCCTCTGGGAGTTTGCTTCTCTTAAATTTCTCTCTCGTTTTAGACTGAGTCTCACTCTGTCACCCTGGGTAGAGTACTGTGGCACCATCGCTCACAGCAACCTCAAACTCCTGGACTCCAGCGAGCCTCCTGCCTTGGTCTCCCAAGTAGCTGGGACCAGGGGCATTTACCACCATGTCTGGCTCGTTTTTCTATTTTTAGTAGAGATGGGGTCTCACTCTTGCTTGGGCTGGTCTCAAATTCTGAGCTCAAGGAATTCTCCTAGCTCAGCCTCCCAGAGTGCTGGGGTCACAGAAGCCACCACACCCAGCCACAGATCTGCTTCTCAGCTATGGAGAAATTAATAGGCAATCTCAGTTCTAGTCGGCTTCCATAGAAATAGAAGGAGAGGCACTTTGAGTGAAGTAAGTGAAAGTCGGGACAGACAGAAACTTGACCTGCCCAATCCCCATGTCTGGGAAACGTTTCACCTAGTAGAGAAAGAGGCAAATCTACTGAAAGGAAAAAGGGAGGGAATTGAACAATTCCTCCAAGAGAGAACCCTGGTTCTCCACTGCAGAATCAGACAAAAGTGGTAACATACCACTTAGCTCCCTACAGCAAAATAGTATTTTTGGAGAGAGGGAAAATCATCCAGGGACTAATTAAAAAGTGTTATCAGAGACAGGGCAAGAATCCAAGGGTTGAACATCAGAGAGTGGGAAGCTGTTTTGCCTGGGGAATGTCTTCATCAACAGAGGCAAGCAGGGTGCTTCTCAGAAGGCTGAACAAGCCCAAGGAATTCTGCTTTCTACATAAAGTCACACACACACACACACACATACACACTGATCTAATAGTGTCTCTGAAATCCATTTACATTCCTTTAAAAATAATCTAGATTTAAATTAGATCAGAATAGCGGGATGATGGCCCAGATGCAATACATTTCTAAATGGTTTATTTCAACAAATGTTTATGCCTTCCGTGGGAAACTAACAAAAGATGGATCTGCATTTTTATCCTCATGAAGTTTTTATTAAATAAAGAAATCTGTCTGTGAACTGAACTGTGACTCGCTGAACCCAGCCCTGCCCTGAGTGTGCTGGAGGCAGAGACAGGAACAACACAGGTCTTCTCTGCAGGGGGCCTGGCCTTTCCCAGGGAGAGGGGACCAGGGCAGGCAGTGGTGAAGGCATGGGGAGGGGTCAGGGTCTCAGAGGGAACTCAAGCAGCCTGCCTGTGGGTGTGGACGGCATTAAGGGAGGAGAAGAGGTAAAAACAGACAGGAGGAGACAGAGCAGGGGAGACAGTGGATACAGAGGGGCCAGAAACTGCCCAGAGGATACGCTTCCTAGCCAGGAGGGCTGAGCCCAAGACGGAGCATTGATGATTGGACGGAACAGGTAGCAGGCACGGCACTGGGACTGAGGTCCTGTGCTAAGGGACACCACCTCTCCTGCCAGCAGTGGCGTGATGTTGAAGGGTGTGAATCATGAAGTCCAGTGATCAGGTTTGCAGGGACTCCGTTGACAGCAGACTCTGGGTAGGGCAGCAGAGCCCTGGGTCAGGGCAGAATCTGTCACTCAGAGCTAACTTCTTTTTTTTTTTTTTTTTTTTTTTGAGATAGAGTCTCAAGCTGTTGTCCTCGATAGAGTGCTGTAGCATCACAGCTCACAGCAACCTCAGACTTGAGCTTGAGCAATTCTCCTGCCTCAGCCTCCCAAGTAGCTGGGACTACAGGCACCTGCCACAATGCCCGGCTATTTTTGGTTGCAGTTGTCATTGTTGTTTAGCAGGCCTGGGCTGGGCTCAAATCTGCCAGCCTCGGTGTATGTGACTGGTACCCTATCCACTGAGCTATGGGCGCCACCCTAACCTCTTACCCAGGTCTCTTACTTACCTCTCTAACCTCCAGTTTTCTCTTCTGTAAAATATAGACAATTATACTGACCGCAGGGTTTGCTGTGATGACCCACTTGGGATCCCACCTAATATGCATAAAGCAAGGGAGTATTTGAAAATAACTAAGAGTAAATTTTAGATGTCTTACTACAAAAAATTAATGAGTGAGGTGACGGCTCTTAATCAGTTTGATTTAAGCATTCCACACTGTATATCAAATTATCACATTGTACCCCATAAGTTTGTACAGTTCTGATTTTAATTAAAAATTTCAAAAAAATGAACCTTATTTACCTTTAGGTGGTGACAAGAGGGATTTTTATTTTTTCCTTTATGCTTTCCTACGTCTTCCAAATTTTCTAAAATTCTAACAATTTTAAAACTTTAAGCATTTTATAATGTTCTAAATAAATTATGATCAATAGCTTTATATGCTAATCATTAAGCAGATTATGCTGTCCTCTGTGCACAAATCCCTCATGAATTCACACAGTTAAAAACGGTAGGAACTGAATGGCTGTCAACTCAGTCCAAAAAATCAAGGTTAAAAGAGGCAGGCTGCTAGCAGGAAGAGGAACAGCATTTAAGACCAGGGAAGGTCTCCTCTTGGGAAGACCCAGAAGTAGAGAATAAAGGGCAGCCATGTTTGGGGAGCTACCTCCGCTTAGCTTCCTGGGTGCAGAAGGGTAACGTTTCTCTCTGCCATCCCAAGCTCAGTCTTCATGGGAAGAATCTTTCTTCTGTGCTGGAAAAATTGAAATACCTTCCAGAAAAAAAAATGAAACTTTTCTTTCCTCTCTATTAATTTTTGATAAGTTTTTAATAAAGTTCTCTGGACTAAGAGAACAAACTATTCCTATTGGTGACAATAATTCAGTGTGGCAATGTGTAATTTCAGAAGTATTTGAAGCACTGAAAACAAGGAGATGTACCACCTAGTTTCTGAGGTTATAATTCCGTACTTCTTTTTTTTTTTTTTTAATTGAATGGTAACTATGTACATTAATGCACTTCTGGGGTACAGTGTGGGGTTTTCACATGCAATCTGAAATACTTCCATCAAACTGGTCAACACAGCCTTCATGTCATTTTCTCAGTTATTGTTTTAAAACGTTCACATTCTACTCTTAGAAAGATTCACTTGAACCCCTATAAGAAAAACCTCAGAAGTGATCCCTCCAAACCCCCTCCCTCTACCCATTCCCCCCTCCCTTCTCCCCCCCCCTCCCCATATTCTTAGGCTATTTGGTTATAGCTTTCATATAAAAGGTATAAATTAATTTCATAATAGGGGTGTGTACATTGGATACTTTTTCCTCCATTCGTGTGATACTTTGCTCAGAAGAACATTCTCCAGCTCCATCCATGTGAACATGAATATAATTCTGTACTCCATAGGCATTAGCAGCTCTCTGTTTTATAATCACACTGGCTACACGTACATTTTTAGACTTTCAGAATTGACACTTTTTCCCTCTTTTACTGCCAGAAAATGGATGATACTGGCTCAATGTGGCCTCCTGGTGGTCATATTTTAAAATCACCTGAACTTGAGGAATTTTTTCCTCCTCATCTCACAGGTGAGGGGAAGTGGTAACTAACAGAGACCCAGAAAGTCCTTTTCCTTGTGCGATAAGACATCAGATATTTTCAGTACTTACATTTACTTTTCACTAAGACCTAATAAAATGGTCTTGAGGGGAGTGGGGAACAGGCTGAAAGAAGATAGAGATCTTGCAGAAAATCTTGGTACTTGTATCACGCAGGTGAAATTTATACTCAGAACTTGTGATTTCAAAGCCTCTTCTCTTATCTCCATATGTCGTAACCTCAGTAACAGTTGGGCATATATTTTGTGGGGAAACAAGTCAGTAAATGGCCATTTCTAAAATCCAGATAGATGTTGAATCCTCATCCATTAATACATAAACCACAAATCCGGCACCAACTACATGTTGTAGAAACACTTCGTTAGGAACAGAAACTAGGAATAGAAACTAAGGCATGATGCAGTTCTCAGAGACCTAAGCATTTAGTAAAGAGGACCATGATGCAGTTATTAGAGACCTAAGCATTTAGTAAAGAGGACC
>NW_003852623.1:161411-164333 GCF_000181295.1 Otolemur garnettii
AAGAGGACCATGATGCCAGTATTAGAGACCTAAGCGTTTAGTAAAGAGGACCATGATGCCGTTATTAGAGACCTAAGCATTTAGTAAAGAGGACCCCATTCACAACTAAAGCACTCTAAGAAGCAGACAAGAGACAATTCCGGCCACTGTGGACATTTCACATTATAAAAACGATCTCTTAAACATAACTGAGGAAGTGAATTTAAATTATCTAGGCAGCAGCCTGCTCTCTAACTTGATGTGTGAAATGCTGGATTTGCAAACGCGTCCCGGGCCCCACCGTCCGGGCCTTTCAACTTGCTCTGCGCAGAGCTGTGTCCTGAGACCCATTCGCGGTAACTGCTGCAGCAGAGAAGCCCTCACATCTCGGCGCCTCAACACGAGAGAAGTTGGTTTTCCTACTTAAATCACAGTCGGATATGGGTTCAAGTGCTGTCTTTTATCTTGTACCTCTTCCCTTCTTGAATCTCCACCTGGAAGGCAGGACTCCCAAGGTCACCGCCACAGGAAGAAGGGCTGCAGACCGCCTGGTCCAACAGTCACGTTTGTTTTCAGTCCATTGGCCAGAAGCGGTCACGTGGCCCCGCCAACCGCAAGGCAGGCTGGGAGGTAAGGGAGCAGAGGGAGCGAGGCCACCTGCTCATCCGGGCACCACGCTCTGCAAAGGCTACGCAAGTGATAGTTACGTATGATTTTGTGAATGGAAAAAAAAAAGGCTTAAAAAGAAATTCTGCTTATTGGAAGACATTTGCCAGACATTCTCTGAAAAACTTGGCAAAATAATTTGGAAAGTCAACAAATGAAAAGAAATGGAATAAAGTCGTACTGAGAGAAATCTGCTTGAGGATGGCAGATTCCCATCGTGGTGAGAAACACAGTTCTAACTTTGACACTGCTATTGGGTCGTGTCCTTTAGCAGGAGAAAAAATGCACCCTGTATAGCTTCATTTTGCTGCACTCATGCTTAAGTTCCAAGAAGCTGCCTTGCTGTTCCTTCCGAGATCAGACGGTATTGCACACGGCCTGTGCCAGTGGGCCCTGAACCAGGCCCCATAGTCTGTGGCTCTTGTTATAACTGGGTTCACTGGTACGTCACCCGTAATTGTGTCTACTGGTCTGTGGTAATATTAAGGTAACAAGATGTTTTTATGTTGCATCCCGTCAGGAGGTGGAGAGATGGGGGGAAGAGAAAACAGTTTTTCTTTTTCCTTTTTGTCTCCAAATTTCTTTAATAAGATGGCTTTATAACTTTTAGAACAATAATGTATCAGCATATACTAATCATATTTTATATTACTGTATTAGGCATATCCTATTATTATCATTATTGTTATCGAGGGGAAACACTGAAGGCCCCTTGGCTATGGCCAGTGAGAAGAATGGGCCATATTGGCTGGAATTTGGGGCGCTACCAGTTTGGTTGTTATCAGTGTCGACTGTGACTATTCAATCGGATAGAGATTTTACTGAAGTCATTACTAGCCTGTATATTACTTGTATACTACACACCCCTACTTTAAGATCTAGATTTACATAAAAATTCTCTCTAAGAGGCCCTTGAGATACTTTTCTAGCTTTTTGGCTGCCTTCTATTTAGAATCTAATAAGATACGAAACAATTTTGAAAGTGTAGGAAGCAGGTGCCACCACTCCTGACAGTGCCCTGGTTCCCCTCCCCCTGTGCTTTTTTTTTTCTGGGACAGGTTTTTTACTTGCCTTTACCATTACAAATATATGGCCAGTTATTTACAATAGGAGCCCAACTGACACTCGTCCAACTTTTATTTATTTATTTTTTATTGAATCATAACTTCTGCCTTTGCCAGAGCACCTGCAGAGGGAAGGGTCTGGTAACTGAGGCTCGGGACGATTTCGTTACTTCCAAGCGCTGCTCAGCCAAATGCTAAGGGGGTGGGGTGGGGAGGGGAGTGCTGTTTTGAAGATAATGAAATGCTCATTAGGTCTGTGGGCTCATCCCTGTTCTGCTAATCCTCATGTTGATTTTGCATAGCCCGTCCTAAAACACCAAGTTAGTTGACACTGATATGGGAAAGTTGCCGGAATGGCTTCCAAAGTAACTCCTCTGTTGGGGGGGGGGGTTTGGCCAGGAGGAAGTGGGGGGGGAGTCCCAGCATCTCCCCCCTTTGCTGCTGTCTGCAGAACAGCAACCATGTTCTTGAGAGTTCTAGTAAACGAGATAGAAAAAAAAGAGAAAATACAAATCGCAAACCCCAGGGGGTTCACATTTCATTTTTATTAAGCAGAAAAGGAAAAAGAAAAAAGAAAAAAAGGAAGAAAATGAGTGAGAGAATTTGTAAATCTCTAAGTATCAAAAAAGCCTCAGCAGTGTTTCAAGATGCTGTTAAGTTAGAGTGTTTTCTAAAATATCCCAACCTGGTGATATTTTTCTGAGTCTCATGGAAGCAGAAGAGGCAGAGATCTCAGCTTGACTATACAGAGATAGAAAAAAGAAAAAGCAAATTTTTTTTTTTGCAGTTTTTGGCTGGGGCAGGGTTTGAACCCTCCACCTCCAGCATATGGGGCAAGTGCCCTACTCCTTTGAGCCACAGGTGCCACCAAAAGCAATTGTTTTTTAACGAAGCCAATTGTAGAATCAAAAGAGGACACAGGCTGTCAATTCAGATTCAGTTGTCATCTCAGAAGTATCCACACTGGTGAACTGGTTGATAGATTAATTGATTTCACATATTTTTTCAAGAAATATTGAGTAGCAGTTCTTGGCCATGGGGCAAACTGAGTGTTTAAAGGCAATTTAGACTCTTCCTACTAAACCGTGGTCCATGAACCAGCAGAATTGATCTCACCTATGAGTTTGTTTAAAAAAAAATTTCAGGACCTGCTCAAACCTACTGAATCCAAATCTTCATTTTAAGAAAATGCCCAGGTTTTTTTTTTTTTTTT
>NW_003852623.1:164579-178265 GCF_000181295.1 Otolemur garnettii
TTGAGCCACAGGCATTGAGCCAAAATGCCCAGGTTTTATATTCACATTAAACTCTGTGAAATACACTTAAATGAATTTCTAGATTCCAGTGAGTTCAACATCTAAATGCTTTGATACCTGCTTTGCAGTTTTTGGCCGGGGCTGGGTTTGAACCCGCCACCTCCAGCATACTGGGCCAGCACCCTACTCCTTTGAGCCACAGGCACTGCCCGATACCTGCCTTTTTTTAATGCTTCCACATTTGGCCCCCAGCAGAGCTTATGGGAGGACCTCTTAATAGCTCCTCCTACGAGCCCTTTTTATGCCCGAGTTTCTTTAACTGAAATTTCTGGGGAAAACTCTGGCCCCACAGCTTTTCCTGACACTTACATGAAACAGTACTCATGAACCAGGTTATCAGAGAGACAAGCTTACATGAGGCTCCTCGCTCGTGCTGACCCCCCCCCCAGGCTCTCTTTGCCCCCACTTCTCACTCTGAGGGGTCTGCATGTGTTGTTCCTGAGCAAACACGAGCTCCATTCTCTTTGAATACTTTCCGGATCATCTATGACTCTCCCGTCATTTTATATTTTGGTACTGACATCTTTACTAGCCTAGAGCTTGAGGTCAGAGCTATTGTGACTTGTTCATTCACAGATGACAGTTGTTTCAGAAGACAGGACTACATAATCAAAGGCGGTATCATCTCAGCCCAGTTAAAATGGCCTTCATCTAAAAGACCAGCGAGAGAGAGGCTGGTGAGGACGCAGAGAAGGAGAAATCCTTGTCTGGGTACTTGTTAGAGGGAATGAATTACCGCAGCCAGTCAGAAGAACAGCATGAAGGTTCCTGTAACAATTGAAAATAGAACGACTATGTGACCCACCAACCCCACTGCTGAGTATATATTCAAAAGAAAGGAAATTAGGGTATTGAAAATATATCTGCACCCCTATGTTTAATGAGGCACTGTTCACAGTAGCCAAGATTTGGAATCAACCTAAGCGTCCATCGATGGATCAATGGATTAAAAAATGTGGCACACACATAGTGTGGGAAATTATTCACTTATAGAAAGAAATGAAACAATGTAAACTAGGCCAAGCGCAGAAAGACAAATCTCACAGGTTCTTACTCACAGGGTGGGAGCTACAACTGAAACAATTGATCTCATAGAAAACAGACTGGAAGTTCCCAGAGGCTGGAAGGGGGACAGGGAGAAGGGTTAAAGTGAGCATGGTTAATAGGTGCAAAAACAGAGTTAATAAGCTATAGTGAGCAAGATCTAATATTTGATAGCCCAGGAAGACGTCGAAATAAGTTAAGGTGTACTCTCAAATAATGCACAGATTTGGAATGTTTCTTACACAAAGAATTGGTAAGGGCTTGAGGTGACGGACACCCCAGTGACCCTGATTTGATTATTACACACTGTGGGCCTGCATCAAAATATCACTGTACCCCATAAATATGTGTATACGCAACTATTATGTGTCTATAATAATTGAAAATAAAAAGTTTAAAAAATAACATAGACCTCCTGTAACCAGAATAGCCAAATTGGAGTGTCTGCTGGCCACTTATGTGCATGAGACCTTCTTGGTAAAGGCATTGAGTCTGTGCCTTTATTCCTTTAATGGTAACAAGTTGTGATCACGATAGTTATCTTTTACTCTATCGTGCTAACTACTACGGTTCCTAGCATCTGTGCATCTCACTTTTTCTATCATCTAATTTTATATTCAATCCAACGTTCTCATTTTGTGTGTTTTCCTGGGTGTGAGTTTGCAGTCACTCAGCTGTGCAACGTTTGCTTATAGCTTATGTCGTGTATACATGTGGTCTGAGGCTTTACGGCTTTGTGGGTGAGCCCACGCACACACATACACACATTTATCCTAGGAAATAACCTTACATGTGTAAACTGATTACACGTATTATAAAGTATTCTTACAATAATTAGATCACCACGAAGACAACCTAAATACCGAGGCGTACGCTTGGCATCTTAAGACTTGAGTGTGTCAAAGCATAACAGTGGCCAGCAGAGGGCAGAAGAGCCTAAGAAAACGGGACACACACTTGCTCTTAGCCTGAAGACCCTCTATTTGCGGGGCCTTTCCTGTTCATGCTACTTCTTGGGGTCTTAGAAACATCCTCAGAGAACCTGAGATCCAGTTCCGTTTGCGGGGGTCTCCTGTCTGCTTGTACTACACCACAGAGCCTGCACGATGGTCAGGAGTTCAACACACCTGGGTTTGAGCCCGGACATTTCCATGTACTGACATGTGGCCTAGCGTGAATTACTTAATGCCCTGAACCTCGGTTCCCCCTCGGTAAAGTGAGATTAGCACTAATGCGTACTTTGTCGCATTCTTTATAAAGTGTATATTATGAGAACTAAGCATAGCTGTCAGGTCAGTGATTTCCAACCGGGGTGCTGTGACACAGCAGTGTGCTGTGAAAAATTTTAAAGATCATTAATTAAATTATTTTTTAAAAAAGTTCAAAGCACAATAAGTGTATTCTTTTATTTCCCCACCAGGGTGTGCCAGCAAGGCCACGCTCTCCTGCAGCTGGGCTAGTTCATACCGTTCTTGTGAAAGGCAGGGCTCCTCTGATGGCCGACTCCACCTCAGCCTCCCCTTCTGACCTGACACTTTCTCCAAGGTGCTCTGTGGGCTGGTGCTGTCCCTGCCCAATCCGTCCTCCCTGCCTCCCCTCACGAGTGTCTACCCTTTACAGGGTCTCCAATAAATCTCTTGCACATGGAATCTTATCATGGTCCTCTGCTTCTCCGAGGACCTGGGCAATCTCCAAGGTGTGCTGAGATCTCCTAGGTAAAGTCAATGGAATGGTCACAGAGGGTGCTTGAGCTTAGCAGATAGGACTTCAGAGAACATGAAGTCCTTGTCAACCCATAGCAGTGGGAAGTCTGTACATGGAGCTCTCCTGCCTCTCCTAACGAAACTGTCAGCTTCTGAAAGTCTGACATCTGTATAAGTGTGTACACACACACAGTCATCCTCTGGAACATAGCTGTTTAATACATCTCCTGAGTGAAGAAGTGTCGATTCACAGTATCTGAAACAAACTTGCAAGCTTTTCAGCCCCCTTGCCTTGTTGGTGAAATCCCCTTTACCCGATTTACCGTGTCTACTCATCCTCAAAGCCCACCCTAAAGTCCATACCCAAAGAGTGTGCCAAAGGGGACTTCTCCTCCCACCGTCTACCCAGGGCTGTGTGGGTCCAGCCGAAGCCCCACATTTTACTCTGCACAGTGTACTTTTCAGGACACTTGTCTACATCTCACAGATGACTCCTAGGATCCATTTCCAAAGCAAATAGCAGGCTCCAGCTGGGAGTGGGGGAATAGTAGGCAGAGGGGAGAGGGAGGAGAGAGTCGTCACAACCAGGCTTCCTTTGATAAAGGGCATTAGATCAGGAGACCACCTGTGACCTACCGTAACAAGCTATCCGTGGCCAGGGAAGAGGCCTAGTATGCAAAGCACTGTTCAGACAAGGTCAGATGAGGCCAATCATGTTCTGTCAATCAGGAAATGGAAACAGAAAATAAAAGAGGGAGAGAGAGAGAGAGAAGTATGGAGTTGGCAGCAAGTTGGCAAGCAAAATGTCATCTGGTAGACAGTCACGAGGGCCACAGGTGTTCCGACATTATGTGAAAGCAGAATTTACGAGTACGAAGAAACCATGAAAACAGAAAGTCTGTTTAGTCAGAAATTTTAAAACGGTTAACTGGTTAATAACGTGGGTCCTGAAGTCAGGTGCCCGGGTCCAAATTCCAGGCCTCACTCTTGCTAGATTTGTGACCTTGCCAAGCAGTAACCGTCTCTGCTCCAATTTCCTCACCTATAAACAGAAGGGAAAAAAGAACAGCTTTCTCTCCGAGAACCCAGATTGGCTTATGCTAATCAACATTTCCTCTTCAGGTCGGCCGCAATTGACAGGGGACTAATGGGAGCCACTGCCCACTAGGGGAAGACAGTCGGGTTCTCGGGAAGATGAACTCCTCCTCCCCCACGGCGGAAAGTCCAGAGCGGCCGCAACAGCATTTCAACACCACAGGCAGAACCTGTGTCAGGAAGGAGCCAATGAAACAGAACAGGTTCACGGCAAGAATGGAGAACCCAGTCCTGTGTCAGGGTCCTGTGCACACACTTCTGTTGTCACATGAGCAAAGCAATGTTCTTATATGAAAGTGGCTTTCGTTCTTTCTTCTGCAAGCAGGAGCCTTTTAGTGGGTGTGGCTGGTTAGCACACCTCCGTAGGTCCCTACCCCAGCGGCTGTGTCCTAGCCTCTCTGTCTTCTCCTAATAGTCTTCTCTCTTCCCGTAGGTCCCTACCCCAGCGGCTGTGTCCTAGCCTCTCTGTCTTCTTCTAATAGCCTTCTCTCTTCCCGTAGAGGTCCCTACCCCAGCGGCTGTGTTCTAGCCTCTCTGTTTTCTTCTAATAGTCTTCTCTCTTCCCGTAGGTCCCTACCCCAGCGGCTGTGTTCTAGCCTCTCTGTATTCTTCTAATAGTCTTCTCTCTTCCCGTTTCCTCTTGGATATGTTTAATAAATCCTGTGATATTTAACAAACCCTGAGTAAACCTCTGTTCAGAGATGCCCCCCAGCCCATTCTGATGTGTGCTGACCCCTTCTCCCCACTGCATTAAGATAGACACACTGAAATACTCGTCTCTTAATTTCCAACAACAGTGGTTGCCAAACTGGGTGATCTATCAACATGAATTGAAGAATTTTTGTAAGAAACTTCAGGGTAGGACCAGCTTCACCTGCGTGTCACCTGGGCAATCATGCAGGGCCCCTGTGCGGAAGGGACTTGCATCTGCTTAATCCACGGCTGCCGTCATCTTGAAATACTTAATAATTTGTAACACTGGTCCCCTGTATTCATTTTACCCCAAGTGCTACAAATGGTGTGGTCAGCCCTATTCCTGTGTTCTGCACTCAGTATTCTGACTCAGAAGCCGTGTGGTCAGGCCTGGGAGTCAGCAGCACTTTTCCTACAATAACTCACACAAGGTCTAACACACAACACAACTTTGGAATTTCAATCTTTATCTGTTTAAATGAATAAAAAAGTTTAAATCGACTTGTCTCAATATGCGTGAGGGAAATATTTTCAATCTTGCGAGTGGATTTAGCCCTTGAAAATCCACATGGATTGATTTAGAGATTCTGGGAGTCAGAAGGGTGGTGAAGATCACCTTTCCACCTGGTTCTTCACTAGAGCCATATAAGGCTATTCATTCAAGTCACCTGAGGCAAGTCAATAATAATAATAATAATAATAATGATGCAACAAAACAAAACAAAAACAGAAGCCAATTCCCATTCCCAAGTTCAGCCCTGAGATGTTTGTATTCAATTAATCTGACCTGTGGTTTGGGGATCATCACTTTTTGAAAGCTCTTTAGAGGATTCCAGTGTGCAACCAAAATCCAATCACACTGAAGTAGGCTCACATCCTCATTCGAGGGTACGAGAACCTGGGAGATAAAGTGACTTATCCCAGGTCACACTGAGCACTGGGCCAGATCACAGTTAGTGTGAATCAGAACATATCTGTGGCCCTTCTGTTCCTTGTCCCTCCAGAGGCCTGTGACCAGGACTGGTCCCTGGTCCTCTTGGGTCCAGACTTCTGTACCCATCTAGTAAGTCTGATAAATATCAGGAGTGATTATGTTTTGTTTGCTACTCTCATCCTAAGGAAATTGTTAGAACATAATCACTTCCTACCATTAGACATTAAGACATACAGCATTTTAAACAGCAGATGAGAGTAAAGGCAATAAAGGCATTAATGCCTCCAAATGCCATATAAAATGATGTGCACGGAGAGGAGCCTGCCCTGCAGAAAGGCACCCCCGAGACCCTCTCTCGGTAAACACAGCCGAGCTAGGGCTCGCCCTGCACCAAGGTCTGTTTCTCCAGGTTTGGATTTAGTCTCAAGGTAGGTCAGGAAAGGTCAGGGCAAGTCTGTTCAGCTTCCCCAGTGGTCAAAGTCAGTCATCTGGACCTGGGAGGTCACAGGTGCGGCACTGAAGAAAAATCAAAACAAATAACTAGCAAGTCAGCTCCTTTGTCTTCTGGCCTTAACTATGTGAACGTACAGGAAGCCAGAAACAGAAAGATTAAGAGACAAGATTGCTGACCTTTTCTCGTACTTCTTACCAGGCTGTGTTACAGCTATTAGTTTACGCATCTTCTATTCTCACGGAAAGTCAACCGCCTCATAGTGAACAGCCCGAGTGTGTGCAGCGTAGGTGAGACACAGAAGGGGACCGGAAAATGCATGTCGGACTAACAGTAATATTCACCCACCTGTCTGCACAGGGCTGTTGTCTCTGTGTAATGACCTTACGTTTTCCTTTTGAACACTACGTAAATCTTTAATAAGCTTTATTTTTAGAGCAGTTTTAATTTCACAGCAAAATTGGGCAGAAGGTATTGAGAGTTCCCATGTGTCCCCTGCCCCACACATGCACAGCCTCTCCCATGATCAGCAGCCCCCGCCAGGGTGGGTCATTTGTTACACTCGACTAACCTGCCTTGATAACTTGTTATCATGCAAAGTCCACAGTTTGCACCAGGGCTCACGCTTGGAGTTGTGCATTCCATGGTTTTTGATAGATGGCCTGTGTCTGCACTGCTCTAAAAGTCCCCCGAGCTCCACCTACTTGTCTAATCCTCCTCCCTAACCTCTGATGCACACTGATTTTTTACTGTCTCCTGTTCTGTCTCCTTCAGAATGCCAACGAGTTGAATCACATGTTAATAGCGTGACCTGGTATCTGCGCGCCCCGTCTCAGACTGGGGGATTTCACCTACTGCTGTGCATTTAAGGTTCCTCTTTTTTTCCCGTGGCTATGACTATGGAATATTTTTTCATCTGTTTGTGTCATGTGTGATTTCTTTCATTAGCATTTTGAAGTTCTTCTTAAAGAGATCTTTCACGTGCTTGGTTAAGTATGTTCCTAGATATTTTATTGTTTTCACAGCTATTTGACTGGTTTTATTATATTTATTAGAAATTCTCCTGATTCGTGCATCCTGATTTTGTGACCTGCGATTTGGGGCCGGCGCCCTACCCTTTTGAGCCTCAGGCACCGCCCGTCAATTTATTTTCAATTCTAGGAATCTTTTGGAGGACTCTTTATCATATTCAGATACAAAATCATGCTCTTGGCAAATAGGGATAGTTTGACTTCCTCCTTTATTTATTTTATTTTTAATTTGGATGCTCTTTATTTTTTTTCTCTTTTCTGATTGCTCTGTCTAGGACCTCCAGTAATGTGCGAAATAGAAATGGTAACGGGGGCATCTTTGTCTCATTCTAGGTCTTAGAGGAAAATGTAAGACCTGAAAATATAAACATTCTATAGAAAAACATAGGAAAAGCTCTCCTAGATAAAGAATTTATGAATAAAACCCCAAAGACAAATACAACCACAGCAAAAATAAATCAATGGGACTTAATTAAAAGTTTCTGCATAGCAAGGGAAATAATCTACAAATCGAATAAACAACCTAGAGAATGGGAGAAAATATGCACAAACTATTCACATCCAACAAAGGACTGATGTCTAGAATCCGCAAAGAACTCAAACAAATCAGCAAGAAAAAAAACCCAGATAATCCCATTAAAAAGTTGTAAAAAGAAATGAACATAGTTCTTTCAAAAGAAGATATAAAATGGCCAAAAAAAGAAGAAAAAACGCTTGATAGCAACAATCATCAGGGAAATGCAAATTAAGACCCTACTGAGATAACGCCCCACTCCTATCAGAACGGTCATTATTAGAAAACGGTCATTATTATTAAAAAATAATAATAGATGTTGGCATGGATACAGTAAAAAAGAAACACTTTTACACTATTAGTGGGTAATTTAGCACAACCTCTAGGAAAAACAGTATCAAGCTTCCTCGAAGAACTAAAAGTAGACCTATTGTTCAATCCAGCAATCCCATTACTGTGTATCTACCCAAAGGAAAAGGAACCTTTACATGCAAAGGACGTCTGTGGACATGGTTTTCACCATTGCAACAATATGGAATCAGCTTAAGTGTCCATAAACTGATGAGTGGATAAAGAAAATGTGTTATATATGTACCGGAGAGCACTATTCAGCCATAAAAAGGAATGAAATAATGTTAATTGCAGCACTTTGCATGGAATTGAGACTGTCCTAGGTGAAGTATCTCAGGCGTGTAAAAGCAAGCGTCACGAGCTCTCACTAACAAGGGGGAGCTAAACAGGGGAAGCTAAACAACGGGCACACGTGGTCATAAAGGGGCACAAGGAACTTGGAAATGGAGAAGAGGGAGGGTGAAGACAGGCTGAGAAGAGGCTGAGGAATGAGAACCACCGTCAGGTACAATGGACGCTATTCTGGTGACCGACACTCTACAAGCCCTGATTTCAGCATTGCGTAATTTATCAATGTAATGAAAACACTTTTTCTTAACATTTTGAAATAAAAATTATACAAATGAATTGGAAAAAAACCCATCTGGTCATCTCAATAGACACGGAAAAAAATTCAGTAAAATCTGGCACCCATCATATGGTATAAACCATCAAAAACTCACAATAATAAAAGCTATGTGTGTCAAACACACAGCCAACATCATACCGAATGGAGTATGATGGAGACCAGAAAGCAGGGGTATAACATATTAAAGGTTCTTAAAGTTGGCTTGGCGGCTGTAGCTCAGTGAGTGGGGCACCAGCAAGTTCCACCCCGGCCCAAGGCCAGCTAGAGAACAATGACAACTGCAACAACAAAAAAACAGCCAAGCATTGTGGTGAGCACCTGTGGTCCCAGCTACTCAGAAGGCTGAGGCAAGAGAATTGCTTGAGCCCCAGGAGTTTGGGGTTGCTGTGAGCTGTGGTGCCACTGCACTCTACCCAGGGTGACATAGTGAGACTCTGTTTAAAAAAAAAAAAAAAGTTCCTAAAGTTAAAAAAAAAAAAAAAAGAATGCCCCCTGGGAGCTGAAACAAGACTCTTGATGCCCACTTCCTTCACTTCTGTTCGGGATAGTTCTGGACATCCTAGCTAGAGCAATCAGACAAGAGAAAGAAATAAAGGGCATCTAAATTGGGAAGGAGGAGTCAAACTACCTCTGTTTGCAGATGATATAATGGTATGTCTAGAAATCCTAAAATCTCCAAAAGACTTCTAGAGTTGATCAACAAACTCAGTAAAGTCTTAACAAAATTGATGAACACAAATCAGTAGAATTTCTAGATACCAATCATAGCTAAGTTGAGAATCAAATCAAGGACTCAATACTGTTGACAAAAGCTGGAAGGAAAAGGTAACACCAGGAACACGCCTGGCCACGGATGGGAAAGATCCACACAGGGAGCACTGCAAAGAGATCACGGATGACACAGACAATGGAAGAACATCCCGTGTTCGTGGCTTAGAAGAACTAATGTGGTGAAAATGTCATCACTGTTCAAAGTGATTTCCAGATTCAATGCAATTCCCATCACCACACCAATATCGTTTTTTCCCAGAATTACAAAAAACAATCCTAGATTTCATATGAGATCAAAACAGTCTTGAATAGCCTCAGGACATCTTGGAGCACAATCCAACTTTAGAATCTGGAAGTTTAACGAACATGCCTCACTTAAAAAGAGCCATCGATGTTCTGGGCGGAAGAGGGAGTGACAGAGGGGGGAGTCCCACGTCAGATGACAGGGCTGGTTAAGGGAGCAATGACACGTGAGTGTGTAGGAGCGTCAGATGACAGGGCTCGTTAAGGGAGCAATGACACAGGAGTGCGTAGGAGCAGATCTACAGACGAGGAGAGAGTGTCCAGAGAGGAAACCAAACACACACAAGAGTTTTATGACAAATGTGACCTTGTACATCAGTGGGATAAAGAGATCCTTCTCCTTACGTGGCAGTGGGACAAACGGTTGCCGTCTGGAATAAACAGAACACAGAGTGTTGCTCCGTCCATCAGGATAAACCCCACATGGCTGCATGGCTTTAACCAAAGTAGGGGGGGAAAAGGAAATCATAGTAACACTACTGGTAACATAAGAATTCTAAAAACGGAGTGGGGAAGTTCTTACTTCGTGTTACTGGAAGCCCTGAGTTTATAAAAGATCAACAAATGGAATCAATTTGAAGTTGAAAAATGAAAAAGAAAAAGAAAAGTGTTTGCACAGGAGAAAACAAATCAGAAAAGCAAACAGCACATGAGAAGAAGACAATCATAACAAACGTCAGGCAGTCTCATTCTCCTCATTTAGAAAGGAAAAGACCAGCAGTACAAGGGAAAAAGTGAGCCAGGGACACGGGCGGATGGTTCATGGAGAACAAGATGGATCTGTCTCTGACACGTCTGGAAAGATGCTCCAGGGTACTTACTACAGGCAAAGACCAGATTGAAACGGGGCAGGACCATTTTATCACTTAGCTTGGCAGAGGTCACAAAGTTTGAGGACATGCCCGGTTGGCAAGAGGAAAAGTACAGTTACTTCCACATAGTTAGGAGGAGTCTACATTGGTTCAAACGCAATGGAATTTTGCAGCAGTCATCAAAATTTGAGACACACCTACCCTTTGACCCAGCGGTTTGGCTTGAGGATTGTATCCTCTGCCTGCACTTCTACTTGTGGACAAAACCTATGTGCAGATGAGTATTGAGGGCAGCACTGTCTGTATAATTACACCACTGAACCAATGCCAAATGTTTAATAGCAGCTCGATTAAATAAATTATGACATATTTATACAATACATGGCTAAGGAGCCATTAAAAAGACATGGTACGTATCCAGATAGCGGAAAAAGCAAAGGGCAAAACCGAGGGTAAAATAAGTCACCATTTTTCTAAAAGAATACATAAGAGGGTGGCGCCTGTGGCTCAAAGGAGTAGGGCACCGGCCCCATATGCCGGAGGTGGCAGGTTCAAACCCAGCCCTGGCCAAAAACTGCAAAAAAAAAAAAAAAAAAACAACATATAAGGGAAGGAAACAATTCAGGAAGTGCAATTGCTTTTAATATAATCTGTCGTTTTATCATTTTATCTTGTGCCTTGATAACACAGAGTTGAATTAATCATAACTAGCAGTTCAAGTCACGCTATTATTGTTGGTTCACACATTGTCATCTTTTCTGTTTTGTTTTTTGTATTATTCATTTTTTATTGGTCTATTTTAAATGTAATGAACACTGCTAAGCCAATCACATAACCCAAGAGCATTAGTGATAATTTACAGAGAACTCCGAGAACATTAATTATAATTTACATCTATCTGCAATTTGCATCATTTGGATTGTGGATCATGCACACACCACATTGCCCATTTCAAAATTAATTAA
Organism: Otolemur garnettii; assembly: GCF_000181295.1. Lineage (NCBI taxonomy): Eukaryota > Metazoa > Chordata > Mammalia > Primates > Galagidae > Otolemur > Otolemur garnettii. The sequence continues at coordinate 175,935 of NW_003852623.1, forward strand.
TAATGTTTATTATAATGTGACCTGAGTATTACAATTGTAATACAGTTTCTTTCTTTCTTAAAATGTGTACACATTTGTTGGCACCCCCTGTGTGGGTGTGTATCCTACACAATCCTAGTAGTGACCTGATTAAAATAATGTCCTGAACATGTATCACCTAAGAGCTGTGAGGACATGACGCCATGGCGCTGTAGAACTAAACTACCTTTTCATCACTTGTGTTTCAGGCATTGCCCGCCCCAGGGGTCAGTTCCTGGATTTCTATTATTCATCCACATGCCCTCCCTTTGAGCATCTTATCTGGTCTCAGATATGCCAAACCTCCAGGTTTATATCTTCAACCTAATCTTTCTCTTCTAAGTTACTAGCATGTTCCTCTGACTCCTGTCTCAATATCTCCCATGGATATAGCTTAGGGGTCCTTAACCTAAGATCCCAAACCCGAAGGCGTCTCTCCCATCACCTTCCTCTGCTCTTCAAAGAGCAGCTGCTACCCTCTCATTCCTCCGTCAACCTGAGTTGCCTTTATCTCTCAAACCCTTCACAGACCATCTATTAGTCAATCTTGTTTCTACCACAAAACGTACAGGTGTGATCACCTCTCACAGCCTGGGTCGTCTCCAGACCCCGTGCTGTGCCAGCCACCATCTTCCGAGCTGAATTATCACACCTGCCCCCGAACGCTTCCCTGCCCCTGGACCTGCCCCTCTCTACTGCTGATCTGTGGCAGATGATCCTTTTAAAATAGAAGAGAGATAATGCCAGTCTTCTGTTCAACACCTGCCCCCTGAGTTTGTATTCCTCTCAATAAAAGCTCACGTTCGTAACGTTCGTATACTGTTGTAAAAGCTGACATTCCTATAGTGTTGTACAAGGTTCCACAGATTGTGAACCTGTCTCAGCCTCATCTTCTGCTGTTTCTGCATGTCGACCCTTCATGCATCTGTAAACGCTCTCCCTCTGTGTTACTTCTGAAAAATGTCCTCTTTCTCTTGCCGCTTCTGCCTGGAGTGCTCTTCTCACAAGCATCTTCTTTACCCTGAATGAGAGACTGGGCAACATTGACGGGCAAGGCTGGAAAGAAGCCTCAGAGTACAGCAGCTCTTAATTCAAATCCTGGCTCCTAAGTCTCATGGAAAAATCCCTTAGCAAATTGATTAACCTGGACAAGTTAGGGAGACTCACTTAAACAAGATGATGTGTCCAAAACTCAGGGTATAAATTTCCCCCTGCCCCTTATTCCATTCAGTAAGATAGTATCGAACTCATCTATCTGCCTTTGCAAGAAATAGCTCACCAGCTCACTGGGCCCTTCCGGACATAACTTCTTAGGTTTCTACTCAAAAAAGCAGGCTCACCCCTAGGTTGACCATGGGCAGCCCCACTTCAGAGACAGGCTTGGCTGATAGAGAAAATAAACTGGGTGAGGAGTTGTCTCCAAGATGGTTTTATAAATCAGATCCTGGCTAACAGCTGGAGGAAAATAGCAACTTTCTCCCTGCTTCTCAAACTCTGCGATATACAGTGTATTTTCCAAAGTCAAGTGCTCCCCTTCCTCTATTGCCTTAAGAAGCAGGAGGCCAGTAAGCGAGGGGCCTTGGGGGCAGGCAGAGAGTGGAGATCTGTGACACACTGTTCTTCTGAGAAGGTGGAAGAGAGACAGAGGTGTGTGGTCCTGCAAAGTAGAGGCCGGCCGATGCCTCCCTCCCCCAGAAACTCATTTATCACCTTGATGGTTTCAGCTCATTTGCAGCCAAGTTATTGTCACCCTTAAAATAATGTGGCTTGACAGGGAAAAATGAAATCCTTGTGAAAAGTTACATAGTCATCACACTCTGGAGTCAAAATATAGACTGCAGTATCCAAACAGCGGGCCGGGTACGGCGGGGTGGAATTTCCTCTCTCCCGCAGGCTTTGGTTTTAGAACAAGACATTAACATTTATGTCATGTTCATGTGCACCTAGGCGTGGCGTGTGGCCTCCTGCCACGGACACAGAGGAACACATGCTCCAGCGCTGCCGCCGCACAGCCGCCAAGACTTTCAGTATAAATGGAGACGCGTGTTTCCTCGCCCGGAGAGTTAATAGCGGGAGACGACTTAAATGTTTGGTCATCCCCCAGTGCACAGACTACATCTCAGATGTCGGCTGAGCCCTAAATCTTGCTGCGCTCCAAACAGCAACTGATTCTCAATCCCAGAACCAAGTCAGCCAAAGCCTTCTCAGCCTGGAACCACCAAAACAGCCCAGACCCTTCTCAGCCTGGAACCACCAATACACCCCAGACCCTTCTCAGCCTGAACCTCCAAAACAGCCCAGACCCTTCTCAGC
>NW_003852623.1:178756-181969 GCF_000181295.1 Otolemur garnettii
TGCTAGCTTCAGCGTCCCCCATCTTAAAATGGTGATAGTCAAGGGTACCTGCACGTTTACTGCCAAGAAGAAATGCAGAAAGTGTCTGAGGAGAGTTTGTCCTGGTCCCCGGCACACAGCAGACAGGTGGCACGGGGGAGCTCCTGCCTGGTACTCTACACCCTTCAAGCTGGTCCTCAGGACATCCATCTCACAGGGCAGGACTAATTCCCCACCATTGCCCACTAGTGGGGACTCGCCTTGTTTCCAATTCTGCACTATGTGGAAAGAGACCAAACCGACGCAGAGACGTCAGGGCATTGGAGAGTCACCACTGCACAGAGGGCCCAGCTGCATGTAAGGCTGTGAGTGGCTGGGCCATGGCTGCAGCCCTCCCTGCAAGCCCTCTGCCTCCCCCTCATTCTGCTCCCAAATAGTAAAGCGTCGTATAGCTGTGCTTTCTCTGCTTCAGCTTTGTCTGTATTCATCTTTCAGGACCAGTCAGAACTCCCCCGTCCTCCAGGAAGAGTTTGGCAGCTGGCCTCTGACTGTCAGGGACCTGGGTCTGCATTCTCCTGGCTCCATCACTCAGGAAGACACTACCCTCTGACTGAGCGTCCTGTGCTCTGGGCTCACCTCCTGCTGCTTGCTGTTTTATAAGAGCAGGGCTCCCTCTTTGTTCTCTGACACCCCTAGCATCTCTCAGGAGCACAGAGTTAGGGAGGAATATTTGGGAAAATGCACTAAACGTGTGTCACCGCCTCAAGGTCATAGTTGGTGCAGTTGGTCTGATGCAGAGAGTGTGTGTGTGGAGTAACACCCCCCTCCCCAAATAAACATGGGAATGTGTGTCGTTATGTCCTGAGCAATGAATAACTTAGAATATCACTGAGTCTTTTAATGAGCCATGCTATCGTTAATACGTTTTCTATAATTTTATGATTATAAATATCTCCATATCTATAGGTTTCAGTTACAACAAAAGGTAATAAAAACCATTTAAGGGCAGCACCTGTGGCTCAAAGGAGTAGGGCGCCAGCCCCATATGCCAGAGGTGGCAGGTTCAAACCCAGCCATGGCCAAAAACTGCAAAAAAAAACCCATTTAAAAACTTGGATTTTATTCAATGAATTAGCATTGATTGGCAATTACACATAAGAGCCCAAGGAAGAGTAGGTTTAAACCTTATATGAAATATTTTAAAAACAATATAAATAATACATGAAAACTGTAGGAAACAGAATTATATGCTGGTTATCATTTATATTTTTATGAATGCAACCATTGAAAAGGTGTGCTGAAATAGCATTTGTTATCAGATTGGAACTATTTTAAAAAATGATTCAACGGAAATTTTGGGAAATAAATGTAAGTTTGCTTATAAAAAAGAGAAAACACCAGGACAGAAAATATAGGAAAAAATTGGAAAATTTGGTCTAGAAGAAACAACGTGTAATTAAGAAGAGAGAGAAAACAGAAATATTAAGAGCAGGACATTAATAATGTAATAGTTTTAGGGAACTTTTTTCAGAACTAAAGGATATGAATTTCTCAATTGTAAAGATCCACTGAATACTCAGCACAGTAGGTGAGCTGTGAGCTGCAGGCCACATCTGCAGAGAACGACGGTGGACCCCATCTGCTTACTTCCCATTCTTGAAAAATAACATTGTTTTACTCAACATCTCATCCCCAGGACTGTGTGTTGTCTGTAGGCTGCCCTCACAACATCACAACACTGAGAAGTTCTCGCAGTTCCTGTATGGCCCACAAAGGCTCCACTCGCCATTATCTGACGCTTCACAGAAAAAATACTGCCACTCCCTGACCGAGGGCAAAGCCCATCAGAGAATATCAAAAAGTCCGGCCAAAAAGGAGTTTCTCCAGGACTCACACGGCATGCCCGGGATCAGATGTAAAGAGAGATGTAAATGAAACCCAGATTCCCATTGTAGTGAGACATTTTAATCCACACCTGTTGGCACATGGCAGGTAACACAGTGAAGATTTCCTAAGAATATAGAATTCTACCCAACACCACGAGCAAACGTGATTGTCATTTTCTTCCTTTCATGCTATTCATCTCTGATACACATGTCCTGAAGCTTTCTTAGTAGGAATACACAGATTTAGAAATGTATCCTTTTATGGGCAGCCTCCTTCAAGTTAAAGTGACGCATTTTTGTTCTTGGCGAGGGCCACCTTTAGCGGTTTTTTAAATCAAAGATCTGTGGGTAACAATTCCTTATTATTATTTATGCATCTGAACATCATTTTACTTTTGCCTTCGCTGTTAAAGGAATTTAGAATGGCGGGGTTGGTGGGAGTTGTTTATCCTGATTATTTATGCTAATCTGTCGCTGGTCATGAGAAGTCTGATGTTAATCTGAATTTACTCCTCTAAAGACAAGTGGAGCTGTTTTCTTACATTCTGTTTATGATTCACTTTAGACTTCTGTGGTTCTATAATTTTGGGATGAGGTAGGCAGACAGTCTCACTCTGTCACTTAGGGTAAGACTGTCATGGCCTCAGCCTAGCTCACAGCAACCTCAAACTTCTGGGCTCAAGTGATCCTCCTGCTTTAGCCTCCTAAATAGCTACACTACAGGTGCCCCAACTGTGCTTGGCTAATATTTCTATTTTTCAGTAGAGACAGGGTTTTACTCTTGCTCAGGCTGGTCTCGAACTCCTGAGCTCAAGTGATCGCCCATCTGAGCCTCCCAGAGTGCTAGAATTATAAGTGCGAGACATAACGCCTGGCCTTGTAGTTCTGCAATGTAATATAATGCATCAAAATATATGCCTACGGTTTTATTACTTTATTTCTTTCTACCCTTGGAAAAAACCTTATAATGTGCAGACTTAAAACTTGTCGCTCTTCCCAAACCATCCAGTAGACGTGTGATAGACGGTGACAGACTTTCTCCAACTACACGGCATCTTCTTAGCTGTTCTTTAGTACTTTTCATCATCTTACAAACCCATGCTGCATTTAGGGCCTCAGCTTTAGTGCCAAATATATCGAATCTACCGTCAGCTGTGCTTCTCTCAGTTTTTAACCCACCTATTTTTAAAAGAAAATATTTCACGATGGGTTTCCCATTTCTAAGGCCGTCAATTGCCGCTTTCTCAAGTGTGCCAGTTTTCGTTTGATAGCTTCCTAAATCATCCTAAAGAAAACATTCCGTCCTTTCGCATGCTAACTTTTTTATGTTTAAAAACACATAAAATAC
>NW_003852623.1:182952-185815 GCF_000181295.1 Otolemur garnettii
ATTTTAGTGATTTGAGGAACTCTATGACAGGTATCTTTGACCTGACAGGTTTAAAATTAATCAGATTCTTTGATCTTTTTCAAAATAACAACGATGATAATTAATTATCATAAAGCTTCGATTTCTTTTAATCCATTCACCATTTCTGAAAGCACAGTATTTTTGCTTAGTATTTTGGTTCTTCTTGTATTTTTTTCACAAATTAGACATTCTCATGATTTTACGTGGTCCATTTTTGTTTAAAATCCCTACATAATAATTGGTACATTTTCTTGCCATTCCTTCTTGCATTCGAGATTTTCCATCGAGGATCTTTTTCTCCCACCTGAAACGCCGCAATCTTCCCAATTTTCTGTAGTGACTGGTAACTTCTCCCGTATAAGTCTAGCATTGTACCCTTATTCCTAAAAGATGTTTACATATGCCTGCAGTTCTGGCTTGGTAAGGATTATGTTCCTCAGCATATTCCAAAATCATTTCCTTTCCTTCTGGCTTTAGTTTTTGCTGTGAACAATTTCCTTATCCATCAATTTCCTTATCTGTCTTCTAGATGCTTCTGTGGAGGTGGATGGTCTCTTCCTTTGGCAGCTTTGAGAATCTCTCTTTTTTAGGATTTAAATGTCTCCAGGTGACAACTTCCTTCAGCTTTTCTGGTTTTGTGTACATTGGGATTTTGAGACCTGAGAATCAGTATTTTTCAACAGTTCCGTGAAGTTCTCAGCTTCACCGTTTTGACTCTCACCTCCTCCCGGTCGTCTCTGCTGTGGCCTCGGTGTCCCCGACAGGACGGTGTCCCCACAGCCTGCGTCGTCCTCCAGGCCTCTCACACCTCATTACCTCGGCTCCATGTTCCACTTCAATCTTTCTCTCCACATTAATATGTGATCTGCGGTTCAATAGATCCATGGAGCCCCTAATTTCAATTATTGCATTTTTATTTTCTATGTTTTATTTCACACAATTTAGTATCTATTTTATTTATTGCTCAACACAATGGATTTTCCTGATAGTCCAAATGATTTTGCTCTGCTTATATGCAGGGCACTATATGTTTAATGTATATTTTTAAAATAATTAATCTGTTTTTGGAACAGAAAAAAATCAAAGAGAGTTCTATGTTTGTGCTATCCGTGTTAACTCAAAGGCAATATTCTTATCTTCAAACAAGGATTCCCTTCCCTCTCTGTCTTACTCCAAATTCTAGCCTTATTCATGATTACCACCCAAATGCATGACTGTTATTGTTGCTTATCTTTTATTCATAAAATTGTTTTGATATTTAATAAAATAATTGTTTTGACTTTTCTTGATTTGACGGAGGTCAAAAAAATAAAACAAAAGCCAAATTCTCTCTAGCTCAGTGGTTCTCAACCTTCCTCATGCCATGGCCCTTTAATGCAGTTCCTGTGGGTCGTGACCCACAGGTTGAGAACCTTTGCTCTAGCTAGGCTCTCTATGTTCTTCCATAAACACCTTGCAGATGTATTTCAATGTGAAACAGGAATATGATTTTTCTCAATGATAATTTGTTCTTATTAATTTATTACAGAAAATTTAGGATTCAAGATCCCACTTAATTATTATATTTGAGGTAAGTACTTTTTTTTTGCAGTTTTTGGCTGGGGCCAGGTTTGAAACCACCACCTCCAGTATATGGGGCTGGTGCCCTACTCCTTTGAGCCAGAGGTGCTTCCCTGAGCTATGTACATTTTAAATTGTATCCTTAAGTTTAGTGTGGAATAATAAGCTTTCTGGAAAATAATCTGGAAATACATATCAAGGTCACTTAAAAGGATTATAACCTAGTCCTGTAAATTTGCCTGTACTCTATTAATTTGTCCTAATTAACATCAAATATGCATTGAATTTTTATTTTCAAGATATGAAACTGTTCATTACAACATTTAGATATGTCAAAAAAATAAGCACTATGAGTCAAGATACGGAATTCGTTAAATACATTATGGTACACGTGTATGATAAACTGCTCAGCTATTAAAGATAATGATTTCTAAGAATATTTAATGTTAAGAAATAAGCTTATGGGCTCAGCACCCATAGTGCAGTGATTAGGGTGTCAGCCATATACCCCATGGCTGGCGGGTTCAAACCCAGCCTGGGCCTGCTAAAATAATGACAACTACAACATAAAAGAAAGAAAGAAAGAAATATACTTACGATATGAGAATTGATTAACACAAAAATGAAAAGCTACATAATATAATACCAGCTTGTTCTTTGTGTCTGTCTGCCAATCTGGTTATATATTTATCTACCTGACAGAAAACTGGGAGGGGGGGGGAACCAAAAATACCCCCCCCCAAAAAAAAACCAGTTAGATAAACCAAAAATATAACTGTAATTATTTTGCATGATAAAATTCTGACATTTTTCTTAGTATTTCCACTGTTTTTTAAACTTTCTGGAATGAATAAACGTTAAAATAATGGAGAAAACACGAATGTTTTTGTTATTATAACAGAGTTATGGTCAACACTGAGATGGCAGAATGGGCAGGATGAGAGTGAAAGGGAAGGAGACATGAGAGGAAGGGAGAGAGGGAGAGAGAGATGGAGGGAAGGAGGAGGAGGACGTGTAAGTCTCTCGCTCCTGACATAGCCTGTTTCATGGATCAATATATAAAGGACAAGTAAAACCGAGTGGCCTGCTGTTGGTCCCTGCAGGCACTTAAAACTCATCAGCTCCCAGTCTGCTAACATTTAAGAAAGCAAACAGACAACCGAGGGTTCCAAATAAAAGCACAGGGCAGAAGTCAGCAAAGATCATCAAGGCAATCTTCAAAGGCCGGCGGGGACCACACATTTGGGTGGCAGCTCACATGCTGACCGTTTAAGAATTCAGA
>NW_003852623.1:186205-187324 GCF_000181295.1 Otolemur garnettii
TTGCCCCAAAGAGGATCTGCTCAGGCGGGCATAAATGAAGCACGCTTTAGGACAAAGACACCACTAAGTCATCGCACGGTCACAGCCGTCTCAGTTTTGAAGAGCCGTGTCATTATCACAAGCTTTATCCTTGTGGCTCTCATGCTACCCTCTCCTTTCTCTCACTATTGTCTGCAGTTAACGCTCAGCTCTCATCTCCTCTTGAAGCCTTCCCCGAGATACCAGCCTCTCCCTTCTTGTACTGCCAACGTTCAACCCAACTGTATGTGACCCCTTCGTTTGACAATTCCCAAAACCTCGTTCTCTCAACACCATTGCTCTCAACTGTTCAGAGAGGATCCCACTGCCAGCCGGGACCAGCGTCACCCATCAATCCACGGTGGTGGTGGTGCAGCTGAGTGTGCATGCAGGGCTCGAAGTCTCTTGAGGGATGCAGATAAGGTTGTCTCTCCACTAGAGTGGGTGACTGGTGCACCTGCTACATGTATCTCCTATGGGAAAAGGCCACGTTTGCCTCAAAAAACACCAGGGTTAGATTAAGAGGGAGGATTACGTAGGGAAATACTTATCGAGCACCAGAACCCACACATATGGAGGCCCTCTCAATTATGGGAGGTTTTGGTGTTCTCACAGTGGTTAATATCAGTAATTATTTAACATCTGCTACTGAGCGGCAGGCATTCTGCTGTGTGTCACCTCCCTCATCTTTGTCCAAATGGTTCACAGTTGCCTTGCCTTACCAATGAAAAAATCTAATCTTTGGGATTTTGGATAACTTGCCCACACATACAGAACAGGAATGAAATTTCAAGAAAACTCCGGCCGTCTGACTGCAGTCAGTAATGATTTTCTTAAAACTCCCGTTTAGCCGAGAGTTGAGCACTGATTTATCGTGCTTGGAGTAAGTCACCTTGACTCCAACCTTGGAATTCCTCTGCTATGCTGTACGAGTATTCTACAAGCTACTTTTGTGACACCTCTACATTTTCACTTTATGACATTTTGATAAAGTTCATGCATTATTTGGTTTTAACCTATTGTCAATGGTTCACCATTCCTCGAATGGAGTGGTCGTTCTAAGGAATCACACTACAAATAAATATTGCCAATGAAAAGCAA
>NW_003852623.1:187385-195061 GCF_000181295.1 Otolemur garnettii
TGTATCAGAGACCACATCAATAAAAAAATTAGCCAGTATCAGCTGAGTACTTCCTTCCTTTGCGATCAGCCATTGAGGGGAACTCTGGGAAGGAGCAGACACAGAGTGTTCTGTACAGCGAGTGCTTCCCAGACATACCGGACATGAAGGGATGGGATGTTACAAGGTGCAAACAGTAAGGGCACGTAGTTTGGAGGGCTTGAAAATGCTCCCGGAAAGGAGCATTTGAGATGTGTAAGGAACGTGTTAGCCAAGAGTAATTACTCATCAGAATCAATAATAATCACAACATGCTGTAGGAAAAATGAACTGAACCCTTGAAATTGATTTGAAATATCTTCGTTTGCACTTAATTTTTTTCCTCTGTAAGTCTAAGCTCCTTAGGATAGCAGAGTGCTTGTAAATTGAAGCACCTAAAGAAAAAACCTAACAGAATTTTGATTCCAAGAGGCGAAACAGGCCAGCTCCTCGGGGGAGCGCTCGCTCGGAGCCTGAGTGCAGCTGCGAGGCTGTTTCCCTTGACTTGTGTGGCAGGGCGCTGAGAGCGTGGAAAGCACGGGAAGTGATGTGGAACCGGAATTCAGAAAGGTCCAGGTCCCACCGCAGTAAAAGTCTGCCTGAGAAGCAGCTGAGTACATAAAAGCTCATAAAGAAAACCAAAACAATGATATTCCCCATTGTGACTGTTTAGTCTTTCTGTAGAGACTCATGGGGTCCTGGCTATTATCTATTTTTAATATCACTTGACCTGAAAATTTATGCTACCATCTGGTAAAAAGAGAGAAGCTTTTTTTTTTCTCCCCTAATGTGAACGAGTGAGGAAAAATGAATTGGGAAGAGTGACAGAATGTTTAAGTATTTTAAGTCAGCAGATGGCCGTTTTCCTTGACATTTTACACATAACTTAACCCATTAGACATTGCAACCGATGGATCGATAGCTTGGTGCACGTCTTCTGCGCTCCCTATCCTGTGCCACCGAATTCTCAAATGCAAGAGTATTAAATCAAACATTCTGCTTTATCTCTATGTTGTTTTTCCCTTAAAGTAGGAAATAAAATTCTTTCAAACAGTGTTGCTAATTGTTTTATTGATTTATCTAATTTATCACCGTTCACTCATCTTTAGTTTGAAAGAACCAGACAATTAAGCCCTTGTTCTGGGGCCAAACTGAATTGCTCATGGCCTTCAACTCAAACTCCGTAATTCATCGATTCAATCAAGAGTCCACTGGAGGAGCCAAACATTCACAGCGAAGGCTGCTCGATGCCTGGATAAGCTCTTGCCAATACCACCAAACAAATAAGCCAAAAGGCACATTCATCTGAGCACCTGCAGGGGACACAGCACACAGCTGGTTCCGAGGTAACACAGGCAGGGAGAGATGGGGGCATCGGCGCAGGGAGAGATGGGTGCCTGGTGTTCACAGAGGTTCTCTCAGAGGAAATATTTGCTCAGAAGCTCTAAGTATAAACAGTAATTTGCCAGGTGAACAGGATAGAAATGCCCTGACAATTCTAATTATTAGGACTTTTTCTTACATTTTAATTAAAGTAACCACTTTAACTCTACAATAAGCCACAAGATAGACATGGAAGCCTTGATTATCCAGGGTGTCAGCGGCGATGTTTAGAGCACAGCGAGGCCACTTTCACTGGCTATAATGCTCTGTACGTTCCCTGTGCTGGGGGTGGGGATGGGGCGGATCCACCCCTCCTCTGACCATGCTCCCTCTATGTGCAAAGGGCGTCCTGAGCACAACCCTCCTGTCTTCTTTTTATTTCTAAAAAGAGGTGGTGACTTCTAATTGTTAATTTAGCTACCACGTGATCAATCCAGCAGTCCCTCTTCTGTGCATGCATCCGAAGGAACAGAGGTCAGGATCTCAAAGAGGGGTCTGCCCTGTCATGTTCATCTCAGCATAATTCACAGCAGCACGACAATGTCCACCAAGAAAGGGCAGGGAAAAGGGGGCCATGTAAGACAATGTCCATGTAAGACAACATTGTTCAACCTTCGAAAAGAAAAAAAAGAAGGAAATCCTGTCGTTTCCAACAACATGGATAAATTTGTAGGATATTACCCTAAGTAAAGCAAGCCAGACACAGACAGGAAATGCTGAATGACAGCAACTTACACCATGAATCTAATACAGTCAAATTAATGGAGGTGGAGAGTGGAATGGTGGTTGTCGGGGGCTGGGGGAAGAGGAAATGGGCCGGTTTTATTCCAAGGGTGCGACGTTTCTGTTCCACATGGGAATGTGCCCCGAGATCTGCACAGTGCACTGCCTACAGTTGACAGCATTATGTTGCACACCCCAAAATTAGAGGTCTTGTGTTAAGTGATCACAAATATAATAGTTATTACAATGACGAGGGTAGGGGGAATCTCTTCCAGCTGGTGGACACACTTACGGCATAAATGGTGGTGACGCTTTCATGAGTGTACACTTATCTCCAAATGCACCAAGTTGTGTATGTTTACATATGTGCAGCTTTTTTGTGTGTCAATGACACCTCCATAAAAGGATTTAAAAAATAAATAAAAAGAAAAAGTACAAGTTGCTACGTAAAGCCAGCAGGAAGAACGCCACCTTTAAGGAATTGCTTCCGTCTCAAGAAACTAGTTTTTTTCATCGCTCATCCATAAGAAGCAAATTCTCACCCATTCAAGTTGTTATCATCAGATTACAGAAATTCCCTTCATATCTTCAGGTGCCACCTCTAATTCTTGTTCTCTTGCAAATGCTCTCACCAAATCTGTAGTTATTTTTTCCAGTAAGGTCCTGAACACCTTAAAGTTATCCAAAAGGCCTGGAATCAACTTCTTCTAAACTCCTAGTAATGTTGATTATTTTACTTCCTCCCATGAGGAAGTCTAGAATGGCGAATCCTCCCCAGAGGTTTTTTAATTTACTTTGCCAAGATCCAACAGAGAAGTCGCTATCTAGGGAAGCTATAACTTTGGAAAATGTATTTATTAAATAATAAAGCTTAAACATCAAATTTACTCTTCGATCTATGGACTGCACAATGGATGCTGTGTTAGCAGGCATACAAACAACCCTTATCTCTTTGACTATCTCAGAGATCTTTGGCCACGAGTTACATGGCCAGTGAGCAGTAACAATTTGATAGGAATCTTTTTACTCAGCAGTAGGTCTCAACAGTGGGCTCAAAGTATTCAGTAAGCTATGCTTTAAACAGGCGTGCTATCATCCATATTTCATTGTTCCACTTAAAGGGTACATGCAAGGTTGATTTAGCGTCATTCTTAAGGGCCCAGGATTTTCAAAATGGTAAATGAGCTCTGCCTGCAATTTAAATTCAGCAGCCTGAGAAGAATCAGCCAGTCATTTGACGCTGTAAAGCCAGGCATTGACTTCTATGAGAATCCAAGATGGCGCTTTCTTTTAATGTCAGGCTGATTTGTCTGTGCACGGCGGTACTGCTGCATGCTGTGATCTGGAGTTATCTCTGCCTCACTGCTTTGCATTGATAAGTATCACTCAGTTTCCTACATATAATAACTTCTTATAGGTTGGTGGCATGATTCAAGAAGTTGTTCAGATCTATTATCCACTCATGACACTTCTCAGACTTTTTTTTTTTTAAGATAAGAGTCTCACTATGTCACCCTTGATAGAGTGCTGTGGCCATCACAGCTCACAGCAACCTCAAACAATTGAGATTAAGCAGTTCTCTTGCCTCAGCTTCCAAAGCTCTCAGACTATTAACCATTGCCAATGTTGAGCAATGCTGCCCAACATACAGAGGGACTTTGGCAGGGATCGGGAGACTTTATAAGAAAAACAGCTGTAGTAACGTTTTTAAGCACTGCTGCTGTCCCATCTTCTCATCACTCCTACCTCTCCTGACACGCTGCAGCGAGACGATGAATCTTATAAGGGTACATGTTAAATCTACTAAGTGTAGAATATAAACATCTTAACACAATAACTAAGAAAATGCAGTGAAGTCTAGGTTGACCAGTTTGATGAAAGTATTTCAAATTGTATATAAAACCAGCACATTATACCCCATAATTGCATTAATGTACACAGCTATGATTTAATAATAAAAAAAAAAGAAACAGGTGTTCCTGTGTAAATATGGTGAGCTTTGGCTGTAGGTCTCTATGCTGGGAGTCTGTGTGTGGCATCACTTTCAATCTCCTTATCTTACCTCCTTCATGAGTTGATTAGGTCGAGAATAATGTCCTTCAATGCAAATCTCCGGGGCAAAGTTTTCCTTTTGAGTTTTCAATCATACATATTCCTTGGATGCGCATAGAAATTGAAATAGAGTCTTGTGTATGTCCCAAACAATATTTTATGAGCAAAATAAATACTGACATAAATATACAACTATAGTAAAATTTTATTACAAGCTTCTAGGATGATGTATTTATTAAGCATTTGATTCTAATTTCCAGTGATACCAGAATGATAAAGGGTTCTGTGGGAAACTGAATATTTTCAAAACAATGTTTTTAGTGAAATCAAGTTTTGCCATTTTTTAAATTTGTTTTTTTAAATGTCAATTGACTATATCATCTATTCCAAGGACAGTCAAAAACACTGCTATTAAATTAGATTATTTAATGTGATAAATATATACGCCATATAAATAGTGTTAGGTGAGTTACGAAAATGTAAACGATCTGGAAAGAGGAAAAAAAAAACAACTTTAGAGTTGAATAGTAAAATGAAGCAATAGTGGAGGTTTTGAAAAGTTCATGCCCGAAGGTTCCAATTCCTCCATAAAAATAAAATGTTGAATGAAATTGTATCTCTGAGCTTGCTAGTGCCCAGAACAAAAAGGCAATATCTCTGTGCCATAGTATTTTTTCTCTTTCTTCCTGCTGTAACTAAATGATTATCTAGTCTTAGCAAGTTTACCTCTGTTGAGGAATCCATGCACATCTCTCCAGCTTCTCCACCACCATGTGGGCCCTAGCCAGTGACATCCCTTGCCCAGATTATGACAACATCATCTGGTTTTAAGACATATCATTCTGACCTTGCCACAACCTATTTGCATTCATTAAATAGGCCTGAGGGTGTCAATCTGATCACACCCCTTCCGTGACTAACCCCCTCCCCCGTTGGCTTCTTCTTGTATGGGGAACAAAAGAAGCACATTCTCTGCAGCTCTTGTTCACCAAGGCTTTGAGGATTTGGCCCCACCTCCTTCCCCAGTGTCATCACAGACCCTACTTATCCCTCTGACTTTCAATCTTGTCTTTTTCTGCCCCTACAGAACCAAATTATCTGTCCAGAAAGATGTATGAAGATGTACTCTGTGTTCAACATGCTTTTCTCCATCCAGCCCTCCTCATCCCTGTACCCGCTATTCATACGGATTCTGCCTCAAACGTTAGGTCATGAGGTCTCACAGCAGGAGAAGCTGAGCTCCCTTGGGTTGTGCTCCCAAAGCACCACGCCTTCCCCCACTAGGAGTTAGACTGCATTTGCTCAAAGACCCTCACATTTTCTTCACCTCTGAGACCTCAGTACCTACCACATCATTTGATATTTAGTAGGGACTCGATTCAGGGAACAAATAAAGGACTGAACATCTTATTTCAAGATTCATAAACTGTAAAGTGATGGGGGTGGAGCCTCTTACTAAAAGAATATTTTGAGGAATTAAGAACTCAAGATCACAGGAGGGGAGACTAAGGCCTTCTCCTCTGACATTCCCTTCATTTTTCTTCCCTTGGTGGTCCCCTTGGACTGCAGCCATCAGAGTCCCCAGTGCCAATTTGTCTCACATTATGAACTGATGTGCTCCATAAACTACCCATAATGTGCTGGAATATGGCTCCTAGGCTTTCATGTTCACTGTGAGAACCTCCAGCTCTGCTTACATAGCGTCTATGACTATTTACTCAAAGTTTGGAGCCTCGGGTCATGAAGGTCACAAATCTACTCTTTCGAACAAGATATTTGATTCTATTGCTACGTGAACATGCCATTTTTATTTGGGGCATTGGAGAGTTTTACCACTATTATTTCTTATCTGCTTCAACTGGGAGAGAATTTCCCATAAATCAATACAGCAAATGTTTATTGAGTGTCTCATATAGACTCAGACTTGAATGGGTCTACAGAGACTGTCTAGCCAAACTTCCTTATTTTATAGGGAAAATAATGGAAGCTTCATGGCAATCTAGGACTTCTGATCTCTGATCCATTAAGTAATTCTCTACGAATGTTAGGAATATAAAAATAAATAAGGAGCTCTTCTTGTCCTCAAGTAGCTGATATCTCAGTGGGGAAGAGGTTCACATAAATAAATTGATAGCAATAATATATCCTGACTGCCTAACACAGTGATGGGCATGAAGTGAATAGACATAAATGTGCTTATATAACTGGATGATCAGATGAATGAATTCACTGATCAAAGAATGCATGGTAGCATGGTGTTTGGACACCGAAGATGCAGGTACAAGCCTGTCACAGCCCTGCCCTGAAAGTCTTCCCAGTCTAGTAGTGAAGGTGGGAAAGCAAACAGAGGAAGTGTTTTGCCAGTGCTGGGATTACAGTGCTTCTCCAGGATGGGAAGAATGAGGTTATCCCACATGGGGCAGACAGGGAAGCCTTCACAAAGAAATGATCCTTGTTCACACAGTCATCAGAGATAAGAGCATCTCACTGAGGAACTAATAGATGAAGGATGTTCTTTTTTTTTTTTTTTTCTTAAAGACAGAGTCTCATTCTGTTACCTGGGTAGCCATGATGTCATCATAGCTCACAGCAACCTTAAACTCTTGAATTCAAGGGATCCTCTTACCTTATGCTCCTGAGTAACGGGGACTACAGGTACCTTCCACAACACCCAGCTAGTTTTTCTATTTTTAGTAGAGATGGGGTCTCTCTCTTGCTTAGGTCCGAAACTCCTAGGCTCAATCAAGCCACCAATTTCAGCCTCCCAGAGTGCTGGGATCACAGGCATGAGCCATTATGACTAGACAATGAAGGATACTCTTGATTAAGAGAACAGCATGAACAAAGACACAGAGAGATGGCAAACCTATTATTTGGGGATCCAAAATACTAGGGCATGTCATGTCTTAATCATACTGTGAAGGGCAAGGAGAAGATGAAGGAGGTGGTGTAACAGCTTATAGTGGCTGATCTGTAACTGCCTAAGGGGAGATTCTTTTATTCACATGTCAATAAAATGAGATGATGAATACCACAATGCCTTGTAAGCTCTAAAGAATTATAAACTGCTAGGGAATACGTGATTTTATGTCTAGTCTTGAAAGAAGGAGGAAAATCCTTCATGTTGCCATTATTACCCCAATCTATTTTTGAGATTACCAATACATTTGAGTCAGTCTGTGAATTTCCAACTACAGAATACACAAATAATTATCAAATGTTCTAATGTGTATTAAACAGGAAAATGCCACACTCTAATTTTCATTTTACAAAGTCTACTCTGGAAGCAATAGGAATAACAGACTTCGATATAGACACTGGTGGCTACCAGGCCGGTAGGGAAGCCATTGCAGTTATTCTAAAAAGATGCTGAAAGGTTATTCAGGGAGTACAAGACAGGGAGGATGTGGAGGTGAGATCTGTTAAACAGGTAGATTTCTGGCTGTGTCATCACTGATTGCAGGAGGTGTATGATGAAAAGGATCTGGGATAACTCCCAC
>NW_003852623.1:195411-200128 GCF_000181295.1 Otolemur garnettii
GTGAAGAAATAAGAAGAAATGAGAATAGAAGTAAGTGAATCAGAAAAGGTATCACAGAAGCCGAGGGGCAAGAGATGATGCTCAGTGAAGCAGGGTAGAAGGTGGACGGGGTGAGAGGATGTTGGCCACCATGACTCTGCAGGATGATTTTGGTGTAGAAGTACAGAAAAGTCTTCTTTTAGCAGGCTGTAGAATGAACAGGATCTGAAGTCTGGAGCCAGCAAGAACAGACTCTTACACCGAGTAACTTAATCCATGAAGGAAAGGAGAGGGTCATTCCTCATCCTGGACAGGGGCTTCATGTCCCAGAAGGGCATTGCCCCTGCTGGTCTGTGGGGGCCTCTGCATTTTTGTTGGCTGCAAGGAAGGAGCCAGTGAAAAGCAAATGTTAAGGCCAGTTGTCGTTCCACAACCCAGGGAAGGTAGGAAGGACAAAAAGCCCAGCAGAGTCAGAAGGAGAGAGACTTACATTTGTGTTAGTTACTCAGGGTTGCCATAAGCTGTGTTGCTTAAAACAATAGGAACTTGTTCCGGAGGCTAGATGTCCAAACTCAACGTGTAACAGGGCCACACTCTTTCTGAAGACTCCAGAGCACTGATTTTCAACTAGTGTGCCACACCACACTGGTGGGCCCAGAGAGGATCTTAGGTGTGTGGTGAAAATTTATAAAGATCATTAAAAGCACAGTTAAGTATATTCATGTTTTTACTCTTTTTTTTTTTTTTGATTGACATAATTTAAATGTCTCAGAAGTTTAAATATAGGTTAAAGTATGCTGTGAAATATAAAACATTGCTCTCAAAAACCCATTCTTGCCTCTTTCTGGATTCTGGTAGTTGCTGGCCAACTTTGATATTAGGTGGCTTTCAGCCCCATCACCGCAACATCTACCTCTGTCCTCACAAGGAAATACAGAGTGAGTTGAATGGATGCTTCCCACACACGCTTCCCTGTCTCTGCAAAGAAACTCTTTCCGAGTCAAGTCACTGAGAATCAGGATGTCAACACAGCTTCGTGAAGGAAACCTCTAGCCAAGCCAACACAGAGAGAGCATGAGATTCCATTTTGCAGGGATTGTGGCAGGAGGGGAGGGCGTCAGTGTCTCACAGCCTAGAGCACTCAGGAGGTTAAAATATAGTAGAAACTCTGTAAGTGACCACCCAAGGGACTGTCACAAACTACTCAGGACACAGAGGTGGTCACACAAGGAGCTAGGCCTGTATGCTGATATGTACATGTGGAGCACATCTGCTCTTTGAAAATTAGGTCAGTGTAAGGAGGCAGCCAGTGCAGGGAGGTGGTCAGCTATGGAGGGTCTACAGCACTGGGAGACTGAGGGCAGATGCAGACATATAAATTCCAATACACCCTGGAAAGTATTTCAGTAGAAGTAGGATCATGGCCTGCTGTGAGGAAACAGAGAATGTGGATAAATCAGTGTAGACCAGGATGCAAAAGGCTTCTCTGAGCAGAGACAATGGGACCATGTGGGGGAAGATGATTGAGAGAGTGTGTGGTTGGAAACATTTCAGGCAGAGAGAGGAATGTGGGCTAAAGTGTAGGCTTATAGCAAGTCTGGAGAACCACATCAAGCATCCAGGCTCCAGGACCAGCTATGGTGGGGCCCATGGTATCAATTCCATTTCTCTCCCCACGTACCACCCGGGAGAAGGAAATGTGTAGTGATGTTGGATCCTTGGCCCAGAGTGTTTATTTTTTGATTGGGTATCTCCTTACCTGTTGTCCCATCATCAATCCCAAAAGGCCCCGGGTTCACTGAAATGCACCAAGTGAAGTAATGATTAATGTATGTGAGGCCGAGGGGCTGCAGGAGCGGGGATGCCTGGCTCCTCACAGAGATCCCATTGTTCCTCTCGGAGCCTGTGTCCCTGCCTCTCACACCCTGACCACGGCTTCCCCAAGCAGAGTGTTTATGTGTTGAGTGCAACACTCCGTGGACTTCAGGGTCTAATGGGGTGTGAGATGGGGCCTGGGGTTTTTCATCTTGTTTTCAGCTGTACAAACACCCCACAATTTCCCCTTCCACTCAGAGTCTCAACTCAGGCCTGTTAAGATACCAGGGGCTGCAAGGTGTTGGCAGGGACTCCACAAGTCGAAAGAGAGGGCCCCGGTGCCTCCCACCCTAACACCAAAGACATTCACAGTGTTTATTTTCCCAGCCTCCACCTAAGCTCTCAGATAAACATTTCACTGGCTGATATTTTAGGACCCCTCAGCAGCTTTGTTTAAAGGAAACGAGATGGACACTGCATTGTCCGAAGCAAGTAGAACCTGGTGCCCCAAAAGCAGAGGACAAATGAGCAGAGATTGTCTCTCCCTGGGTTTGCTTTGCTTAGCTCTTTCTTTCTTTCTTTTTTATATAAAGCCTACGGACATCAACTTGAAACATCTTCCCAAAGTGGAAACTCTTGGGAATTCTCTGGAATGACTGACTGAGTTCTTCTTCCCAGGAATAAAGATACATTCAAAGCAAAAGAGACACAGAAGAAGCCAGAAAATGCTGAGCTCCACTTGGGTGTCTGTTACCGTGACGCACACTCACCATCATCCCACTTCATTCCCACAGTGACGTGGGAGGTAAATGCTGGTATCTCCTCTACAGATGAGAGAACTGAACAAGATAACCTGGGATTTCAGTCAGGGTCTCTCTAGCTCTGAGCTCCATGCTTTTGTCTATCTCTACCACACTGTTTTAGCCCCAGCTCTTCTCTCTCTCTCCCTCCCTCCTTCCCTTCCTCTCTCTTCCTCTCTCTCTCTTTCTCTCTCTCTTTTTCTCTTCCCTTCTCTCTCTCTCTCTCTCTCCAGAAAGAGATATGAATATCACCATGAAATAGCTATAGTTTTGCTCAAATACAACTGCTATTTGCTATTCAGATGTGAAATATTGCATGTTTTAGTAGAAATAGCAAACAATTGGTTATCACAAGAAATGGATTTTAAGTCCTAGATTCGTTACTTACTATTAACAATGGAGTACAATATACACACTGAGGTCAATCAGCAATCTATGCTGTATACTCTCCTCACTACCTCATGACCTCTTCCGACTCCTCTGTAGCAACGCCTCCCACCCTCTGGATGAAACCTCGGGCAGATTGCGAGCCATTCAGGTGTGCACTCAGATGTAACTGTGCTCACCGACAGCTAAAACTATGCTGCAGAGCAAACTGTCAGCAGCGTAAAGCAATAACCACTCACTTGCAGATTGCATAAAGCAATCTGACACTCACTGTCAGATTGGAGTCACACAGTCTGGGATGCGCTGGTTCCGAGATGTAATTGTGTCCAGTGCACTCCACGTGGCTCTCGAAACTTCCTCATGATGATTGAGGCAGAAACGGAGGTGGTACAGTGGACACACAAGATGCCTCTTATCCACTAGATGTACTCTAGCACCCTGATACTTCCGCTCACGTCCCATTGGCCAAGATGAGTTGCAGGGCTGAACGCAAGATGGGGGGCAGGGTGGTAGACAAGCCCAGGGAGACCCCACTAGTCCTGCTGTCTGGTATTTACACATTTTTAAGTAACCCATCCCATGGTGAGAGGAAAGGAGCTATGACTTGTTTTATTTTTATTCCAAAATATTAAGGGATTTCACATGTTTTTGTGACATAGATGCCTGTGCAACACTTAAGCCTGGCTTTTGATGTGCTTGTTATCAGATACCCAACTGGTAAGTGTACCCCCACACCACACTCCTGCCCTCCCCCTGCTTGGTTTTTCATGTCCTTTATGTCACTTTGTGCCTCGTGTACCCATCTGTTAGCTCCCACTTATTAGAGAGAACATGTGGTATTGGGTTTTCTATTTCTGAGATACTTTGCTATATTCTTTGCCTAGGATGATGGTTTCCAGTTCCATACAATTTGCTGCAAATGACATGATTTCTGTCTTTTTATGGGTGAGTAGTACTCCATGGTATGTTTGTGGGTATGTATCTATATATCTCACAGAGTCTTTATCTACTTGTGAATTGATGGTCTCTTGGGTTTGATCCACATTTTTGCAATAGTGAATTGTACTGTGATAAACATTTGGGTACAAGCGTAGTTTTGATAAATGACTTCTATTCCTTTGAGTAGATATCCAGAAGTGGGATGGATGGATGGATAGGAATGTAGATCTTCAGGTCTTTCTATGAGGAATCTGTGTACTGTTTCCCTAGAGCATGTACTGTTGGGGTGTCAATAGTCTGAAGCGTTCCTGTCTCTCTGTATCAGCGACATCAATCATCTTTAGACATTTCATTAATAGCCATTCTGATGGGGGTGAGGTGGAATCTCACTGTGGTTTTAATCTGCGTGTCCCTGATGAGTGTGGGCATTTCTTCAGATGTTCGCAGGCTGTTTCTCCAACTTCTTTGGTTCATGCCTCTTGCCCTTTGTGATGGCATTATTTGTTTGTTTCTGGCTGATTTGTTTGAGTTTTGGTAGGTTCTTGATAGTAGTCCTTGGTCAGATGTAGTTTGAGAATATTTTCTCCCACTCTGTAGGTTGTCTGTTCACTATGTTGGTTATTTCCTCTGATGTACAGAAGCAGTGCAATTTAATTAAGCCTCATTTATTTATTTTTTGGTGTTCATGTATCTGTCTTTGGGATCTTAGTCATAAATTCTTCACCTAGGCCAAGGTCTAGAAGAGCCCTTCCTCTGTTTTCTTCTAGAATTTGTATGATTTCATGCCTTACATTTAA
>NW_003852623.1:200650-205401 GCF_000181295.1 Otolemur garnettii
TTTTTTTTTTAGGTCTGTGAAATAAGATCTTGAGATTCTGATGGGAATTGTGTTGAATGTGTAATAACTTTGGGCAGTGTGGACATTTTAATGATGTTGATTCTGCCATCAGCAGGGATGTTTTCCATTTGTTGGCGTTATCTGTGATCATCCATCAGTGTTACAGTTCTCCTTATAAAGGTCTTTCACCCCCTTGGATAAGTGTTAGGTATTCTAAATATGTTACAGCTATTGTGAATGCTTTTGGTCCTTGATTTGACCTTTTGCTTGACTATTATTGGAATACAGAAATTCTACTAATTTGTGTACAATGATATTTCAACCTGAGACTTTGTTAAATGTATTTACCAAGTCTAGTAGTCTATTGCTATATAAAAGATTGTACCATCAGCAAGCAGGGCTAGTTTGACTCCCCCCTTACCTGATTTGAGTGCCCTTCATTTCTTGATCTTGCCTGATTGCTCTCAGCAGTCACCCTTGTCTTGTTCAAGTTCTTAGGGGGAATGCTGTCAACTCCTCCCTATTTGGTATGATTTTTGCTGTGAGTTTGTCATACATGGCTTTTATAATTTTGAGGTGTGTTTTCCTTGTATGCCTAGTTTTTGGAGGGCGGGATTTCATTGAATACTTTTTCTCCACCTATTGAGATATGTGGTCTTTGTTTTCCTTCTGTTTTGGGGGTTTATTGATTTGCATATTTTGAACCATCCTGCATCCCTGGGATAAAACCCACTTGGTCAAATTATCTTGCTAATGTGTGATTGAATTCAGTTAGCGAGCAGTCTGTTGAGGAATTTTGCATCTATGTTCATGAGGGATATTGGTCTGTAGTTTTCTTTTTTGTTGTGTCCTTTCCTGGCATTGGTGTCACATGACACTGGCTTGTAGACTGTGTTAGGGAGGAGTCCTTCCTTCTCAATCTTATGGAATAATTTCTGTAGGATAGGAGCAGCTCTTCTTGGTACATCTCGTAGAATTTGGCTGTGAATCCATTTGCTCTGGGGCTTTTTGTTGGTGGTGGGGGATTTTTTTTATCACTGTTTCAACTTGCTGCTCATTATTGGTTCAGGATTTCCATTTCCTCCTGATTGAAACTTAGCAGGTTTGTGTTTCCAGGAAATAACTATTTCCTCCAGATTTACCAATATTTCCACAGTATCCCTCTTGATGTCTCCTGTTTTCATTTCTGATTTGGTTCAGTTTAGTCCTTTCTCTTCTATTTCTGGTTAATGGGCTATCAGATTTGTTTGCATTTTCAAAGAGCCAACTTCTTCCTTCATTGAACCTTCATATTATGTTTTGATTTCCATTTCATTTAGTTCTGCTCTGACATTGGGTTTGGTTTGTTCTTCTATTACATCCTTGAAAGGTGAGATTTCCGATCACAGATGTCTCATCACAATTTATTATCAGTTTTAATATTTTTATAGAAACCTGACCTGGCTAGCTCATTGTCTCCTAGCCACTCAATCCTTGGTTCCCACCAAGGTTTATCTATGAATCTGGAGTATCAGAAGTCAGTTTCTTCTATTAATAATAAAGACAATGGCACCAATAAATTAGATGACTCTGTAACATTTGAATAATCAAAGTTTTCAGGTTCAGAAAACAATGATGTTTTGTTCCCGTTCGAACAGAAGAATGAAAATGATTTTCCAAAGAAACCATCTAAAAACAATTTAGAGTCATAAATAACTGTGTATAACCTTTATAGAGAATGGCTCTGCAGTGATGATAAGGAGAGATTTATGGATAGAAGCTGTGGGGTTTTTCCTATTAGCCTTTTCTATTTCTTCCAGGGTGCTTTGGTTTGAATGTTTGTGTCCTCTGAGACTCACGTTGAAACTTAATTTTTAATGTGACAGTATTAGAAAGGGGAGCCCCTAAGAGGTAATTAGGTCTAAATGAATTAATGGATGACTGCATTGAAGGGTCATCATGGGAGTCTGTCATGGTGTCCAGTGTGGCTCTAGCTGTCCTCCCTTGGCCCCAGGATTCCATCATTTCATGACACAGAACGTGGCTCTCTCTAGAAGCCAGCCAGATGACAGCCCTTTGATTCTAGACCTTCCAGCCTACCAAACTATAAGAAAAAAAATTCTTTTTCTAAAAAGAAGAAATTATCTAGTGTTAGGTATTTGTTATACCAACTAAGACCCCTGGTCATGGAGCCAGCGGCAGCCTGAGCACAGAGACCTGCAGTAGAAGTTATGTTCCAGCCTGCCCTGCCCCTGGTTGTGGCCAGTGAAAGAGACAAGAGAGTGTCAGGCTGGATAAAGAACAGAGAGGGAAACTCTCCAAGAGAAAACGGAATCTATTTGGGAATAGCCCTTGTAACCAGAATGTGTTTGCCATAATAAATTACACGTGTATTCAGGGAAATAATGGAAGGCAAAGATTTTTAAAGAAAAAATGAGGAGGATTACATTCTTGTTTGGAGATAATTATCCTTGGCTGCAAGGATCAATAACAAGGATGGCTTCAGTTCAAGGTTGGACTGGCGTTTGCTGGGCAGATGTTCTCACAGGAGTGTGTGTGTGTGTCTGTGTGTGCGTAAGGCGCACTGGGCTTTGTGTAGCGTCATGGTTTCCATAGAGCCTTTCAAGATAATTTCTGTTGTCAGGTTCTCAGGCTTGAGACTCCTCCCTCATGGCCTCTGGCCCCATTGTTTAGGCTTTTGTTTAGGACAAAACAAAGCAAATGCCTTCTAAACAGTCCACCTAAAAAACAGTTTGGGGTCAAGTGACTCCACTTTAATTGGGAAGACTTTCACATTTGCCTGAGTGTCACAATGGAAACCTAAGTATTTATAATGTAAATATATATGTATTTTAAAAAATATAATGTATTTTTTCAAAAATAAAATGCCTACCTTACTCGCAGGCATCCTTTTTTTCTTTTTCGCCTCTTGCTTTGTACTGCTGCCTGGAGAGTGCTGTCGACGTGGCATCATGACAGTAAAGGCCACTCCAGATGACACCGGTGTGCCTGTCCTCTCCAGGTCCACCTACAGGCATCCTGCCATCTTCCCCACTCAGTCCGGAAAACCTGGGCAGTGTTAACATCTCCGTGTCTCAATTTTCTCAGTTGTCAAATGGGAGTAATGTTATTTCAGAGGGTTCTGTGAACAATGAAAAGAATCAACAGATGAGAAGCCCTCACAGTAGGAGCTGGCACACAGTGGGGCTGAGTGTTACCAGCCCAGCTTATTCCTGCCCAGTAGAGAGAATAAACTTCTGTCAAGTTAAAAATATTATTATTATTATTATTAATCACAGCCAAACTTGCTTTTAACTAAAACAATATGGGGATATCAACTGTGGGTATCATAATTTGCAGATTTTAATTAATGTGTCAAAATTCAGGGCGTAAATTTCTCCATTTTGTCCAAGGTTATGACAGGAAACTGTCGGTAAAAGAAAGAATCTGTGTGTTTTCTATTTACATACTTGTGTTGTTTACAGTTTAATGATAACTTCATCAGGCTGTAATTTATTGCCCACTTATCCAATGAGCCAAAACCGTTCCTAGTCTTTGTCTAACTCATTCTTCTTTTACATACATCATGCAGACCCACACGCGTGTTCACACACACACACGGACATGCTCACATCCACATACATGATTGTTACGGCATTGGACTGCCCTGGATATTAACAGCTAAAAAAAGAGAGAAAAGAATAAAAATCATAGATGGTGAGGAAAACTAGGTCCAGGCAGCTGTTTCTTCAGTGAAAATTTTAAATTATAATCTCTCAGGATACAAAGATTACATTTAAAAAAAATAAAGTTTTTCATTGGACTTCCGCTAACTTTTTTTTCAATCTCCACTTTTGTAAAAATTACGGTACACATGTGATTTCTGTAATGAAAACAACAACGACCACTGATCCTGTTTTCAGGACCCGTCATTCTCTGTCTCCCGCAGGGTGGGAGGTGTGTGGCGAGGTATCCAACACACAGCTAGGGGGCAGGAAATGAGTGAGTGGGTTTTATGAACTCCCAGAGCTAGTGGTGACTCTATATTACTGGTGGGAAAGTCAAGGCTCGGGGATGTGAGTAGCCGCCCCGACCACCTGTATTCACTCCATGGTAGGGACACGTCAGAGAGCTCAGGTCCCCACCTCCCAACCTCACGGAATCGGTTCAATCCCACTAGTGTCTGAGATTTCAGAAGTGAGAGCTTTGATTTTCTTTTCCCACTTTTTGTAAGTGGTGCCTCGTGATGCAAAGCAAGGAGGGGGATGTATAATTCAAACTGCCTGGGATGGAAATGAATCAGGAGGAGGCATCCTGAAGGCCCAGGAACTGATACCCACCCCCGGAGGCAGGCACGTGCTTCTCCTGGCATACTTGGACTCTGAACGTAAGCAAACACAGAAGTTGGTATTTTATTACTTGAAGCATTTGTGTTAGTGTGTTCTGTATATGTCAGGGGTGTGTAGGAAGAGAGAAAGATTAAAAAGAAGTTTCTTGTTATAACATACTTTGAAAAGTTCTATATTTCTACAGCAGGGTTTATTTTTGGTTCTTTTTCTCAGCATGCAATCTTGACAATTTGGAGATAGAAAAATACCTAGTAGATGGGACCCCTTTGACACAAATTCTTAATGTACATAGAGTATCTAACACGGGCTGTCTACATTCAAATCCTGGCTTCACTTCTTTATGGCCATGTGACTTTGGAAAATGAAATGGCATTTGGGGTTCATTTTTCTCATCTGAAAATGTACTGTTGAAATTTTTAAAAA
>NW_003852623.1:207369-207828 GCF_000181295.1 Otolemur garnettii
GTAACAATTTTTATTTAAAAACGAGGAAAACATTGTGAATAAATTACAAAGTCCCACTAACTCTATGGCAGAAAGAGTACCAGAGGCAGAATCATAAACTCTGGGTTCTAATCCTAACCCGGTCACATGGCCTCTGCATCATAGGGGCAAAGTGCTGGACAAAATGTAGATTTATAGGTAGGAAGTAGCTTTGGCCAAAAATAATTGAATCTCCACTTTCCCACGAGGATTTACTGTGTGGAATCACACCACATTTTCCTCTCAACTGAAGAGTTTGTTATAGATTTGCTCTATTATTAGAAACACTTCCTCTGTTTTTTTATGCTAATTTCAAAATGCCACATAGTAGCCGCCTGTCTTTGACTCTTGGGTTCTGTGAATCCTTAAAATAAACAACGTTAGGTCTAATGTTTTTAACTGGGAATTTGAGAACGCGGAGTAATCTAAGTTTACACGAGA
>NW_003852623.1:208406-213004 GCF_000181295.1 Otolemur garnettii
GCACATAACAATATCTGACCAGAGACGGTGCAGAATCAGGTTTTAGTTGCTCTCTAGCAACTACAGAGGTCTAGAAATAGATAATTGCGGTTGGTGTTGGTTAAGCATCAAAATGATATTAAAGTTAGCGTCTTTGGATCAGCATCTCTGAAGGTCACCTGATCTCATGCTGACCTATGGCTGCCAATGCTCCAAATACCACAAACTTACATAAGTACATTCAGATACAGGATTGGGGATGGACAGCAAGGACCAAGCTGACCATGAGACAGGTACTTTCTGCTTCCAGGGCGTCTCGTCCTTATGGAGGACACTCTCTTCTCCAAGGCAGGTGTCCTGAAACTTTTTAAACAGGGAGCCAGTTCACTGTCCCTCAGACCATTGGAGGGCTGGACTGCGGGCCCTGGGACGAGTAGGCTGCTAAGCAGGACAGGCAGCGGTGGCAAAAACACCTGGTGGGCCAGATAAATGTCCTAGGTGGGCCGCATGTGGCCTGTGGGCCATAGTTTGAGGATGTCTGCTCCAAGGCTTCCCAGCCTTGTGGCCCTGAAATATCATTGGCCAGAACTGGGTTACAGACCTCCTCCTCCTGGGGTCAATAATCTCTTCTTTTCTGCTGCCTGAACAAAACCAAAATTGAACTTAGTTTGCGGTTGGACAAACACCAAAATCTTGGAGGTTTTTTATTTTGTTTTGTTTTCTAAATTGGTTGAGTAAACAGTTCAAATTGACAGAAAAGTTGCAATTATAATACAAAGGCTTCCCCAGTTAATAGTTTATGACATTGATTATCTTAGTTTCTCTCTCTGTATTCCATGTCCTATGTTCACATACTTTTTTCCTAATGAAACAATTGATGCTAATTAAAAATCTCCTGCACCACTGCATCATAGCCCTCAAAGTCTGAAAATTAACACTCACTCAGTATTTCCTCAGCATTATATTTAAGCCAGGCATTTGGACAAGCAGTGTCACGGGAATGGTGCTGTGTTCCCAGCGTCCTGACAGGTGTATGGAACCCTGATTTGTTCCACTATCCCAAGGCAAATCTGACTACCTGGTTCAAGCAGTGTCGGCTGGGCCTCTCCACTCTGAAATAACTGTCTTCCTTTGTAATTCGTGCTGTCCAGCTCTTGAGCCTGGACTTCCCAGCCTGCAGAAGAGTAAATGTTTATTAGTTAAGCCACCCAGGCCATGGGCATTTCTTAAGAAATTCAATGTTTATTTTTGTTGTTCCAAACTCTAAGTCATCTATTTCCACAAGAAATCCTTGTTCCTTTTAGTAGAA
Organism: Otolemur garnettii; assembly: GCF_000181295.1. Classification (NCBI taxonomy): domain Eukaryota; kingdom Metazoa; phylum Chordata; class Mammalia; order Primates; family Galagidae; genus Otolemur; species Otolemur garnettii. The sequence goes on from NW_003852623.1 coordinate 209,695, forward strand.
AATGATATTCAAGACCGAAGAGCTGGACTGTAGGTATAGACTCATTGCGACGGGGGACACACTTTGAAATATGACAATATCCTATTTCTCGTGAAACTTCTACCCGTTAGATTTATCATCCATTAATGATTCTTACTTTAAACATCTACTACTACGAAGGTTATTACACGAAGACTTTATAATTCCATCACTCCACCTGCATCCGTTCCTTGGCATTCTACTATCAGGAAAAGTTTTCTTTTTCTTAAATCACTTATAGCTGTACAGACTCATGGATTCCTGCTTCATTCAGTGAATTAAAATCCAATGATGTCATGTTGATATCCAATTTGTCCCAGATTTGGCCACTGAAAGCCCCTTCAGGCTGACCTCTGTATATTTTTGCATACATCATTATGCTTGGGACACATCTTTCTGCCAAAAAAGTTGTGCCAGGGCAATAGACTAAATGTTTGTACTGCCCCCCAAATCCGTAAGTTAATGCTCTAACCCCAATATGATAGTATTGAGCAGTGAAGGCTTTAGGAGGGGATGAGGACCTGAGGACAGGCCTCATCATAGGTGAGATTAGTGCCCTTGTAAGGAGGTGAAGAGGTTGGTCTCTCCTCATTCCCTGTCATGTGAGGAGACAAGAAGAATCTGGCCATCTGCAAAGCAGGAAGCCGGCCCTCTCCAGACACGGCTCTGCCAGCTCCTCAACCCTGGACTTCCCAGCCTGCAGAACAGGGAGGGTGGATGTTTATTATTTAAGCCACCCAGGCTTGGTCATTTCTTAAGATATTCAGTGTTTATTTTTGTTGTCCCAAACTCTGAATCGCCCATTTCCACAAGAAACCCTCTTTCCTTTAGTAGACGATGATATTCATGACCGAAGAGTGGGATTGTAGGTCAAAACGCCCTGCTACTGGGTCTTATTGCTATTAGGCCCTCTTCATAGAGAGAGTTAGGAAACATGTTTGTATATACACATGTTATACAGGAACATTTGCTTTAATGTTGACTTCTGTATCTAGACTCTGAACCCACGAGTTTACTCCAATCCCGCCAGTGCAAGCCTGAGCTTTAAGGATGGTCTAACTCTGCCTTTCTGTACCCCTAGCCCCCTTCTCTAGCTCTGAGAAGCCCATCACTCATCATTTTTGCTACCTTAATTATTTTTTGCTAAAATTCCCTTTATGCAACTGCTATCTCAGCAAGGCCGGCTATCGACACTCCCTGTGAGCACCACGCCTGGCTTGGCCCCGACTGCCCATGGCCCTGCTGGTTTACTTCTCCCCCACTGCCCTGCCCACCTTCCTTCTTGGCCTCTGGTCTCACCAGCTGCAGTTTTACTCAGCCCTTGATTAAATGTTTTCTCATCACTTGACATATAAACATTTTGGCATCGTATGCTACAGTCAGCTTTCTAAGAATGAGTTTGGCACAAACCCAGAGGAATCAATCGATTGGCCCGTTCAGTGGGAACAAGGTCCCGAGCCCACACAAATAGGAAGGGAACACAGATTAATGGATTAGGAGAATAAAACAGCACTCACAGATCGCCAAAATATCTGTTCAAATCTTACTTTTCTTTTCACCAACGAAACACTATTAAACATAACCATAACATCTCCATAACCATAAACATCTCGCCAGAACTTCAGTATTTAACCCCGAGTCAGTCTCTCTGCTGCTGGGACAGGTGCGCCTTCTTTTGTCCAGGAGTTTATCTGTCACCTTCTACTTAACTGTTTTCTAGTCCCTCCTGCTCGCTTTGGGGTTCTTTGAAAACAAGGGCTGTCATCTGTTTCTGTAGTAGGTCCAAAGGTTAGCCCAGGACCTAACACCCTGGTGTTGGAGAAATACTTGCCAAATCACCACATGTATTAGTAACTAAAAAATGTCACCATTGGTCAAAACGAACAACACAATCACTCTATGAAGAGTCCGACATTTATTTGCCTATTTGGAGGGATTATTTTCATGGTTTTCCTCTTTCCTGTGAATCGTCAGTGCACCTGCACACACCTGCTGGCCATCTTTTCTGTGCCTGACCCTGTGTTCATAAGGGCAACCCTGAAGCCATCTTTATATCAGTGACTTTTCCAATTCCCACAGGCAGGACATTCACCTCTCAGAAAGAGAGATTTCATCTACCTCCAGGGTTCTGGTTTGAATTAGACTCAAAAAAACCAACCTTTAAAAAGAGTTTACAAGTCACCATATTAACATATTTTCCAGTATTCTCCAAATTCTATTTACCCACGTCTCCCAATAATCCACCTTTCTTTAAGCACATAAAAATGAGTAGCTTGTGTCATTTATTTTGACTTTCTTTCTTATATTCCAAGGTCTCAGACACCATTCTTAACTGTGTAAGCCAAGCTTAGCATTAAGAATATAAAGATGACAAATTTCTTGCAATTTAATTATCAGAGGATTTTGAATCCCTGAGAGGGAAAATATTATACACAACAGATGCTGAAAATAATAAAACAATTCTGAAGCAATAATAGGAGATAGAGCACCATCATCTAGAAAATAAAGACCTTCCCAGCAAATGAAGGCGGTCTCTGCCTTCTCCTGAGCCCCCATTGTATCTGGACAGACATTCCAAGTCCCCATACCTCTGCTGTCCAACAAGGTGACTACCAGGCACTGTGGCTATTGAATATTTGAGATGTGGCTACTCCCAATTGAACCGTCTATGAGCGTGAAATACACATTAGATTTTTAAGATTTGTTTCAAAAAGAAAGCAAATTTCTCATTATTAATTTTCTAAATTGATCACATGCTAAAGTAATGATATCATAAATGCGTTTTAATAAAATATATTATCTAATGTCACTTCATTTCTCTGTTCTTTATTACAGAAAAAACGTCCTAGGAAGGATTATCTATTGCCATTGTCTCTACGTAATTCCTCTCCCCCTCTCCTCTGTGACCTCTGACCAGCATCATCAGGGTTTGGATGACCTCTCCACGCAAGCAGCCATAGTTGTGACTTCGTCTCTGCTGGACTTTTGCTCATAACATCATTCCACACAGTAGATGACTCCGTCTTTCTGTCAGCCTCTTTCCTAGCCTGAGTGATGCCACATGTGTGGGGTTTCCCCTTTTCTTCCCTGGACCCCTTCTTTGCTGATTCCTTTCTCTACTTGGGACGCTCAGCTCAGCTCTGGGATTTTGTCTTTTCTCAACATTCACACTGTCATTTACCAGTGTCTCAGCCTCAGACATAGTCGACATGTAAAGAATCCACAATGTTTTCTCAAGTCCTGAAGTATTTCCAACATTCATATATACAACTAACACATCTGATCTTCATGG
>NW_003852623.1:213024-270990 GCF_000181295.1 Otolemur garnettii
AACCCGCCACCTTAGGTGTACGTGGCTGGCGCCTTAGCCGGTTGAGCCATAGGCGCCGAGCCGACATATAAACATTTTGACATCGTATACTACAGTCAGCTTTCTAAGAATGAGTTTGGCACAAACCCAGAGGAATCAATCGATTGGCCCATTCAGTGGGAACAAGGTCCCGAGCCCACACAAACAGGAAGGGAACACAGATTAATGGATTAGGAGAATAAAACAGCACTCACAGATCGCCAAAATACCTGTTCAAATCTTACTTTTCTTTTCACCAATGAAACACTATTAAACATAACCATAACATCTCCATAACCATAAACATCTCGCCAGAACTTCAGTATTTAACCCCGAGTCAGTCTCTCTGCTGCTGGGACAGGTGCGCCTTCTTTTGTCCAGGAGCTTATCTGTCACCTTCTACTTAACTGTTTTCTAGTCCCTCCTGCTCGCTTTGGGGTTCTTTGAAAACAAGGGCTGTCATCTGTTTCTGTAGTAGGTCCAAAGGTTAGCCCAGGACCTAACACCCTGGTGTTGGAGAAATACTTGCCAAATCACCACATGTATTAGTAACTAAAAAATGTCACCATTGGTCAAAACGAACAACACAATCACTCTATGAAGAGTCCGACATTTATTTGCCTATTTGGAGGGATTATTTTCATGGTTTTCCTCTTTCCTGTGAATCGTCAGTGCACCTGCACACACCTGCTGGCCATCTTTTCTGTGCCTGACCCTGTGTTCATAAGGGCAACCCTGAAGCCATCTTTATATCAGTGACTTTTCCAATTCCCACAGGCAGGACATTCACCTCTCAGAAAGAGAGATTTCATCTACCTCCAGGGTTCTGGTTTGAATTAGACTCAAAAAAACCAACCTTTAAAAAGAGTTTACAAGTCACCATATTAACATATTTTCCAGTATTCTCCAAATTCTATTTACCCACGTCTCCCAATAATCCACCTTTCTTTAAGCACATAAAAATGAGTAGCTTGTGTCATTTATTTTGACTTTCTTTCTTATATTCCAAGGTCTCAGACACCATTCTTAACTGTGTAAGCCAAGCTTAGCATTAAGAATATAAAGATGACAAATTTCTTGCAATTTAATTATCAGAGGATTTTGAATCCCTGAGAGGGAAAATATTATACACAACAGATGCTGAAAATAATAAAACAATTCTGAAGCAATAATAGGAGATAGAGCACCATCATCTAGAAAATAAAGACCTTCCCAGCAAATGAAGGCGGTCTCTGCCTTCTCCTGAGCCCCCATTGTATCTGGACAGACATTCCAAGTCCCCATACCTCTGCTGTCCAACAAGGTGACTACCAGGCACTGTGGCTATTGAATATTTGAGATGTGGCTACTCCCAATTGAACCGTCTATGAGCGTGAAATACACATTAGATTTTTAAGATTTGTTTCAAAAAGAAAGCAAATTTCTCATTATTAATTTTCTAAATTGATCACATGCTAAAGTAATGATATCATAAATGCATTTTAATAAAATATATTATCTAATGTCACTTCATTTCTCTGTTCTTTATTACAGAAAAAACGTCCTAGGAAGGATTATCTATTGCCATTGTCTCTACGTAATTCCTCTCCCCCTCTCCTCTGTGACCTCTGACCAGCATCATCAAGGTTCGGATGACCTCTCCACGCAAGCAGCCATAGTTGTGACTTCGTCTCTGCTGGACTTTTGCTCATAACATCATTCCACACAGTAGATGACTCCGTCTTTCTGACAGCCTCTTTCCTAGCCTGAGTGATGCCACATGTGTGGGGTTTCCCCTTTTCCTCCCTGGACCCCTTCTTTGCTGATTCCATTCTCTACTTGGGACGCTCAGCTCAGCTCTGGGATTTTGTCTTTTCTCAACATTCACACTGTCATTTACCAGTGTCTCAGCCTCAGACATAGTCGACATGTAAAGAATCCACAATGTTTTCTCAAGTCCTGAAGTATTTCCAACATTCATATATACAACTAACACATCTGATCTTCATGGAGCTTTACCTGATTCCCCAACAGACACCTCACGCTTAACTCAGACCCCGTGACACCTCCCTTCCCGAGCACCCAACGGTTTTCAGTCTTATTACTTGGTGCCCCCAGCTGCCCCACATCTTAGGTCCAACATTTAGGATCAATCTTCTCTTCCTTCAATCCATCAGCGTATCTGACTCTTCCCTAAAGCACATCTCAAAGCCGACTACTTCTCCCCATGAATCCTGGCTGCCCCTGGTCCAAATCACCATCTTCTCTCCCGTGAACTCTTGTAATAGCTTTTTAACAGACTCTCCTGCTCTCACTCATCATCTACCATCATCCAGTTTCCATGGCACGAGCAGAGTCATCCCTCACACTGTGAATCTGATCATGCCACATCTCCACTTTACAGTTTTTAGCTTGCAAGTTTCTCATTTCATTAGGAAAAATTCAAGCTTCTTACTCCCCCAGGTCCCTGCTTACTCCCGCAGGTCCCTGCTTACTCCCCCAGGTCCCTGCTTACTCCCCCAGGTCCCTGCTTACTCCCCCAGGTCCCTGCTTACTCCCCCAGCATTAAGAACTATTTTCCAACTATTAAACTGGGCTCCAGACAAGCTGTCCTTTCTATAATCCCTTGAGCCCACCAAGAATGTCCTTCCTGGCCGTCCCCACTATTAGATATACTGATCATAGCTGGTTCTTCATGTTGTTTAGATCTCAGGTAATATTTAAGCCCACCCCCCGCCCACATTTAAAGTCATACTCAGGTGCTTTTTAAAACTGCACTGTATTTAAATTCCCTACTTATCCTTAATCACCCCTGCATGATATTTTTCTGTTCATTCTTCCATTAATTATTTGCTCTTCTTTGGAGTAACGTAGAACCTTGTCTGCCTTATTTACCATTCTATTCCCAGTTCTTAAATCAATGCACAAACAAGGCATTCAGCTATGTGTTAATTGAATGAGTTCTTAATCACGTCATCTTATTGACTAGTACAGGGTAAAAAAAAAAAAGTACTTCAAAATCCGCACTGTTGGGGAAAAACGTCAGGATTTATTATACACATAAAGTTACGTTACTAAGACTGTTTTCTTCAGTAGCCACCTCCTTGGCCCAGCCTGTTTCCACTCCAGACCAAAGCCGTCCCAGAGAACTTTCTGTGAGGCCCAGCACAGGAGCTATTGGCCACATGTGGCCAATGGACACTTGAAATGTGGCCAGTGCAACTGTGGAACGAAATATGTAATTTTATCCGATTTCAGTTGCAGGTGACCCTTAAACAATACTGTCTGGAGCTGCACAGCTCCACCTACAGGCAGGCTTTCTTCTGTGCCTGCCACTCTGAGATGGTGAGACCCACCTTCCTCCTCCTCCTCCTCTTCAGCGTCAGCTGAACACAGTGAGCATGAGGACACTTCCAGAGACCCATTTGGGCTTAATAAATAGTAAAGAGGCTTTGTTTTCTCTTCCTTATGACAGTTTCTTTTCTCCAGCTTACGTTATTGTAAGAACATGGTCTATAATACATATAGCATGCAAAATATGTGTGAATCAACTGCTTACGTTACTGGTAAGGCCTCCTGTCAACAGTGAGCTATTAGTAGGTCAGATTTGGGGGACTCAAAAGTTATACATAGATTTTCAACTGCATGGGCAGTCAGCAGCCCTAAACCTTCCCACTTTGTTCAAGGTACAACTGCAACTTAAGTTTAAATAACCACAGGTGGCTAGTGGCTACCATGCTGGATACAGAACCACGGCATGAAAGATCTCTCAAAGGCAGTTTCTATATCTCATCTCAGCTCCACCTTCTTTTAGTTCTTAGGAAGTGTCTGTGGCTCACACGATGCTCATTCAGGTTGGTTGGAAGTCTTGAGTCAAGAGTGGCGCTGAGCGCTGAGCTGAATGCCAGGACACTGAGAATTCTTGACCCTGACAAAGAAGGAGCAGGCAATTCAAAGGAGGTCTCTGTGTCTTAATCTGTATGCTGTAATAAAATAAGGACTTGGTAATTTGTAAACAATGGAGATTTACTTCTCACGGTTCTGGAGGGTGGAAGTGCAATCAAGGCTCCAGCAGATGCAGTGTCTGGCGAGGATGGGCCCCTCTTTGCTATGTCCTCACCTCCAGAAGGGACACACACACCCTTCTGGCTGCTTTGTAATCTCATTCATCGGAGCAGAGTCCTCCTGAGTGAATCACCTCCCCAAAGCCTCACCTCTTAATACCATCCCCTTGGGGCTCAGAGTTCAGCATAGGACTGTGGTGGAGACCAAAGCATTCAGACAATTGCAGGGCTCTATGGCAGAGGTGGCCACTGTGTGGAGCTCTCCCTTCAAGGTATTTATGGAAATAGAGTGACCATAGCTGACCATAGCTCCGTAGCTGACCCCTCCCTACACTGACCACCTCCTTGTGTTGACCTAATTCTCAGATCGGACATACACACATATCTATATCAGCACAGCAGGCCTCGTTCCTAATGTTGACCAGTTTGTGATAGTCCCCTGGGTGCTCAGCTTGCAGAGGTTCTGCCGTAGTATACGTCTCATGATCAGGAGAGAGGGATGCAAGATATCCACCTGTTACTTACCAGTTGTGTGACCCCTGGGAAACCACATGGCCACCCCTCACTTTCTGATTCCTCACCTGGGAAATGGTGACAAAAGAATATAGCCTCTAACTCCTTGGATTTTTATAGGAATCATTTCAGGCTAAGAATAGGAAAACCAAGCTATAAATGATGAAGTGGGCTATAAGTACATGGTTTGATTATTGGTCCCACAGATTGGTCTTGTTGGCACATAAATACCAGTACTCGGTCACATCACTAGACGGCCCTGGCTCTGGACATGTGGGCATCTGCTCATTTTACTCCATGACGGAAAAAAGTGAATAAATAAAGCATAAATGATTAATTTAGACTTCCCTCCATGCCTCCCGTTAACAGCTCAAAGCCCCCACCGCACAGCAGGCTCAGTGATGAACTGGTGTGGTAGAACCTTCAAGACGGCGGCTAACCCTTCTCCAAGTACAACCAGCTGTGAAAACAAATTTAACTCCACCAACACTGCAAAACAGCAAAGCTTTTTCATAGGGTAGAGATATAATGTTCACCTCATTCGGAGGAGTCCAAGCCCAATAACAGTGGCTTCTGGGGGTAAGGATATTAAGAATAATAGACAGATTATCTGCTGGTTTCCTAAAGGTGAAGGAAGAAACATTTGTCATGGTTTTACTAGAAAATGAGACTTTATCAAAGGGAGGGAGGGTGAAAGGTCACCAGTTCCATTGGTGGCGATTATTATCTTTACATAGCTGGAGTGGCAAAAGAAGTGATCCCAAACAGAGCAAAACAAAACAGACCTCACCGAAGCACTTCAAGATGAGCCCCAAGAAGCCATCACAGCAGACCCATTGGCTTCACCTTAATTTATCATCTGGGGTCCTGTTGACAAGAGTAGATTGGGTCCTCCATCTATCCACGCTGCAGCAGGGTTTATCAAAGTGCATGGTTACCTTGTGGTGGTTATTGTTTAGGAATTAACCAGTATAATAACAATAATGCTACCAATTTTGAGCTGTGTGCCACTCACCCTCCTTGTACACCTGATTCTAGCCTTTCCTAGTGGTTAAGTTCTTTTACAACTGTCCTTCATAGGTAACTGATAGCAATGACAAGTAATTCTTGTCTGCAGACATGCAAATTCTACCTCATCTTTAGAGGCTACCAAAAAAATACAGCATAACTTTATTTTCTCAGTTTTGTGAGCTGGGAAGTCCAAGACCAAGGCACCATCACGTTTAGTGTCTGGTGAAGGTTCATTTTCTGGCTCATACATACCCACGTCTTCACAGGAGGGTGAACAACCTCCCTCGTTTCTATTTTGAGGGCACTAATCCCACTTGTGAGGGTGTCATCCTCACAACCTAACCACCTCCCAAACATCTCCTACTGTCATTACCTGGGATGAAGATCTCCGCATGTGAATTGTGAGAGCACACACACACTCAGACCATAGCAGAGACTCAGACTCAACAGACTTCTTTCACCCACTTGCAAAAATGGGTTTCACCCTCATTTACACATTCACTCCAATATTCCTAATCTGTTAATGTGACCTATTGTTCCTATTCTTTTCTTCACTTAAGACACAGTCTTAGGTAAATCTCTAACCCTGTGGTCCTCAGCTTCCTCATCACAACACAGGGAAGCTCAGGTGAAGGCAGGTCTTGAGATATTTCTTTCCTTCTTTCTTTCTTTTTTTTTTTTTTAAATAAAGGTAGGTGTATATGTTTGCTAAGGCCAGACCAGAAAGCACCATGGGCAGGGTAGCACAAACAACAGGAATTTATTTTCCCGTGGTTTTAGAGTCTAGAAGTCTAAGATCAAGGTGACAGAGGGTTGGTGCCTTCTGAGCTCACGAGAGGAGGTTCGGTTCCGTGCCTTCTCCTTGGTTTTCAGAGGACCATCTTCCCCCTGAGCCTACACATGGCTTCCCTCTGTGTGTGTCTCTGTGGCCCAATTTTCTCTTCTTATAAAGAAATCAGTCTTGTTGGGTTTAAGCCCACACTTAAGACCTAATCTTAATTTAATCATTTATTTTGAATGCTTATCTTCAAATACAGTTTTATTGTCAGGTACTGGGTGTTAAGACTCAAACATATGAACTTTTGAGGAGACACAATTTGACACATACCAGCAGGACTAAATAAAATTGAGTTCCCCACTCTCTTTTTTAGAATACACATAATTTGGGGAACTGTATAAACCACAGAGCTGGAAGATACGGGTCCACCAAATTGTCTGCTAGAGGAGGTTAAAAGGATTTGTTGCTGTGATGACTCACAATCCAACATCCTTATACTGTGACAAGGCCCTCCTGACTGCTTCTTCCAGCTCCTACCCCCAGCCTGCTGCTTTTACTATGCCACAAACAGTCCTGTGAAGGTAACAGTTTTCTATTCAAGGAGTGTCAGATTTAGCAAATCAAAATACAGGACACCCAGTTATATGTGAATTGTGTATAAATAATGGTATTTTTTAGCGTGCATCTAATGGAATATTTGAGACATTCTTATGCTAAAAAATGTATTTGTTGTTAATCTAAAATCTAAATGTACCCGAGTGCTGTGTGTTTCATCTATCAATCCTGCCCTGATCTCTTATTAATGTACCTACACGTGTTATAGTTAGAATTCCTACTTGTCACCCGCATGCACTTTATACTGAGGTACACCCTTCACTCCTTGTTACACACTTAATGCTTATGTCACTCTGAATTCACATGTTCAAGCCTTAATCATCACGACGGCTGTATTTAGAGATGAGGGGTCCGTAAGTTTGTAGGAGTTATAGTACCAATACAGCAAGTTTAGCATCTCTGTAAAAATTGGCACCAGAGGGTATATTCTCTCCCTCTCTGTCCTTCAGCCCATACCCTGAGAGTATGCACAAAATCACACATGCATCCAGTGAGCCAGCAGCTGCCTCTGAGCCAAGGGAAGAGACCCCAGGATGCTCTCCTTACTGACACCTCCATCTTGGACTTCCAGCCTCCAGAACGGTGAGAAATAAATTTCCATTGTTTCAGCCTCCCAGCCTGTCCTATTCTGTTAATAGTGACTAAACCAGAGTAGTATATCCCTTAAAGCTGCAGTGCAGGAATGAGGGGGTGGTCATTGTTGAATGAATAACAAATCTGGTCGTTTTGGACCTTACTGAGTGCAAAAGTTGCTGACCTTCTCTTCTACGTATGAATCTGTCTCTCCTGGAACTTGTCCTAACACATCATCCCCCTCACCCTTGTCTGCTCACTCACATCCCTCCCACCAGGGACTTGGAGGGTAGGGATGTCTGTCGTCCATTCACTGCCATGCCTCTAACACTGACCACAATCTTCCCCACACTAAACCCTTGCAATTTCCAATGGCACATACTCAGGTCATGAAATGAGATACTAATCAAAGCCCTTGGGACTTTGGTGGCTCTTAGGAAATAGGAATCAGTTTCCAAATATGTCCTTTGAACCCCCCAATTTAAACCTTCTCTCCCCACCCAGTTTGGAGACAATCCACCGTGTGAGCACACATGTCCGAGCACTGTTGGGATGAGAGCAAATGCTTCCTGCTGAAGCCGGTCTCAGCAGCCCTTGGAGGGCCCTCGGTGACCCCTAGAGCCGGTGTGAGAGTGGGCCAGCAGCCAGATGGCTTCACATTTCCACATTCCTTTCACTTGTTTTTTCCCTGGGACAGATACCCAAGAGTATCCCAAATCCTCAAGGGAGATGAGACTGCAGGAAAAACCTGGTTAGTTTTTCTTGAGCCTGACAAAGAAAAAAGAAGACTTAAAACCAAAGGTTTTTAAGCTATCAGCAACAGTATAAGAAAAAATACACAACTGGGTATTGTTTTTTTCCCCAATATTCAGTTCCACCTGGGGACAAAGTGCCACACAGACCCACTGCTGAGGACTCACGCAGGTCAGGGGTCACAGCACTGTGGCCACATAAACAGATTATCCTGTTTCCTGAAACATCCTTTGTGTTGCAGCTGCCTCCTTAGAGGAAGATCATGAATCACGTTGTTCTTCTCTCTTCCATTTGATCCGACACCATGTAAACAAGCAATGTTGAATGGGAAAGAAAACATCTCGTGTGAATGATCCCAGTACAGTCGGAACTGCCTGCCTCCTACGTGCTCTGAGCGATCTGCTGACTCGGGCACCAGGTCTTATCTAGAAAGAAGCCGTCGTGGGTGTGAGCATGTTTAGGTAAATGAATGAGAGACAGTTATTTAACACCAATTATGTGACAGGCATTGTGGTTTATTCTTCCCTACCTGTGATCTCATTTTATGTAAATAGCCAGCCTGTCTGGAAGCCATAACTGTGCTACTTTTCACAAAGTATAGACAAGAAAACATGCTCAGAACCATCTAATGAGGGAGACGTCAGTGTTCAAACTTATTTCTCTGATTCATGAATTTAATAATTCAGTAAACATTTGTTTGTAATCAGAAATGCAAAGGCCAATAACTAGTGAATAAAACATGAATGGGTTACCTAATTTTACCTATTTTTAAACAAATGAAAAGAAGATACAAAGATGTTAAAGAATTTACCAGTGTCTATGAGTCTTATAAATGATGGGATCATCTTTTCTCTCTTGGGAGACAATCAAAGGATGAGCACAGGGTATTTTTCAGATTGAAGATAATATTGTAATGTTTGGATATCAATAAGAAAATACCATGAGTCACCATTTAGAGAAAACTTTTTTTTTTAAGTATTTGTAAATGACTCTCCTATGAAATCACAGACCACTCTGATGTCACCAGTCAGTTCATTGACACAGGCAGAAATAAAGATGAAGGGACTGAGGAAGTCCCTGCTAACAAATAGCTACTAACACGAGTGAGACATTGGGCTCAGCTTACAGAGTGGTGATAAAGTTGGCAAAATTTCAATAAAATGGCACATCTTAAATAAACGTGAAATCTTTCTTCAACACCCTTCACGGAGAAGTTCTCAAGGTAGAAAGAAATATAGCCCAGAGGTCAAGACTCTGAGTTCCAGAGTCTGTGTCCCTGACTTTATATCTGAACTCTAACTCAGCCTAGCTATAGACCTCAGGAAACTCAATCATCTCCCCGGGCTCCAGACAGTGAGGATGATAATCATGCCCACTTCATTTACTGTTACGAAGATTTGATGAGCTAATTCCCTCAAAGTGCATAGAAAGCGTCTGACATATATGCGAATAAACAGAGGGAATGAAATTAGCAAATGGAAACGAACTTTAAAAATTATATATTTTGCAGCATGATACAAAATGACCTTATTTCATTGCAGTTGTGGGTAGATAACTTCTGATGTTGAAATCAGGATCGTATCACCATGACTTTGTAAAATGTATTCTTCCTATTAATGATCTAAGATTTACTTTGCCTGTAATGTCATAAAGTAATCAGCAAATCAAGAATTAGCCAGTCGTGTACGCATTAATTATAGTGTTCCCAATTAGCACTACAATATCTGTAAGGAGAGATGGGCTAATACCACAAGCAGTGGAGCGACGGCTCCGAGATGAGAAAATCATTGAGTTAAGAATAACCACAGCTTCAGTCATCGCTTCACTCAGGTCACTTTGCCTCTCTGAGACTGACGTTTCTTTGCTGTTTGAAACAAGAGCTTGGGATAAATCACATCTATGGTCATTCCCATCTTCTCAAATGGAAGTTATTACCATTACCACTTTAGTGTTGCCTTGGTAATACCACACGAGTAATAGTCACAATTATTATTATAAATAACTCGAGATCTTCTCCTTCCTGAATCATTGCTTCAGTCATTAAGCCCAATTACCTCATTATCTAAATTCACATGAATTATGACCCTGGAAGGCTTGCATATTCAGGAATGGCTTTAAAGAAACCAACGTGTCACTTCCTGCATTCATAAAATAATCAGAAATGCTGAGGCCATATGTTGAAAGGCCCAAGGTTCGCTACCCCCTCTGCCAGTCCCTCTGCTGACTTCCATCTCTATCCCACATTTTTTGGAGTATTTATTTATTTTACATTTAGATGAGGTCTCGGAGTCCCCAAAGGGGACATGGAAAGAGTCAGTTCTGAAGAGCGACTTGGGAGAAAACCATATTTCATGTCCATTGGCGTTTGGGAGGCCGTCGGACTATCTGCTGGGAAGTTTCTCGCCGAGTATAAACAGAGCGTTAGAGGGTGGCCCAGCGCCTGACTTCCCCTCCGGCTTGGGTGCGTCGTGTAGCTCTCAGCACTTCCAGCCCACCATCTGCAGGATAGATCATCGCAACGTAACAGACCATTTATTCTGATGACCTTGTTTTACTGATGTAGACATCGAGGCCCTGAAAGGAAGCCATGATCCCAAGGTCACAGAGTGAGTTGGAGTTCCCAATCAGAGACCCCATTCTCAGCCACCCTTTTCCCTTTTGTAAGTCAAGCATGAGCTGGTGACAAGAAAGAATTCTGACAATTGTAAGCAACCGTGCACAATTCAATTACTTGTGGCGCGGCAGACATACCACGAATTTAGTTTGCCAAAGTGGCAAGATCGTGGGTGTCTGTTTCAGGCAGACCTTAGTGGAATCCTCATTTTTTATTCCATAGCTGTGTGTTTCTTTATGGGCTACCCGCTGTTCCCTTCTTATAAAATAAGGATAATAATGTGGACTTCGTGGAAGGTTTACTACATTAAAATGTAACGTGATAACACATGCCGAAGAGTGGAACGCAGTTTTCTGAAGGCGTAGTAAACATTCTAATTTTTTTCCCTCTTCTAGTGACCTCTTTGAGGCAGGGATTATCAGACTTTAGTCCTAAAGAGTTAGTCATTTTTCAAAGAACACCCAGAGATATTTCAGGGAAATGCTGCCATTTAGATGTTACTTTAGTCATATTGTGGAGGATTTCTGCTAAAGCTGTCTTTCCGAGGAATGATCAGGGAATCAACAAATAACTACCGGGAGACTTATAGTTATTGGGAGTAGACGGGACATGCACGCACACCCACAAACACACATCACAAGCACACACTCACTGCTATCCCCTTGTCTCGACACCCCTCTAAAAGGAACCCCCTACACAGGGCAGGGAAATGATTTTTAGAAGTAGACTCTACGAGGACAAGGAGGAGAGCATAAAATGGCCATTTTGAAGGCTGGAAAGCAGTTGTTTGATTTGCAGTAACCAACGTAGCAGACCCACCAACAGACCCTCAAGCTGGCAGCCAGGAAAGCTGAGAAGCAGCAAGTCGGTTTATATCATGTAATCCCCAGACTCAGAAATGGCCCATCAAGTACTTCTGGCTGTGGGCAGCAAAGAGCAGAAAAATTGGCTATAACATATGCAGACGTGAGCAGGTCCCGATGGCTCCCCTGCCCACAGAGCACACCCCCATGCAGGATGCAGGTCCCTATAGCTCCCCCGCCCAGAGAACACAACTCCTACCCCCAGGATGCAGGTCCCTATAGCTTCCCTGCCCACATAGCATACCCCACCCAGGCTGCAGGTCCCTATAGCTCCCCTGCCCACAGAGCACCCCCCACCCAGGCTGCAGGTCCCCCATAGCTCCCCTGCCCAGAGAGTACAACCCCTACCCCCAGGCCGCAGGTCCCTATAGCTCCCCTGCTCACAGAGCACCCCCCACCCAGGCTGCAGGTCCCTATAGCTCTCCTGCTCACAGAGCACGCCCCCATGCAGGATGCAGGTCCCCTATAGCCCCCCTGCCCACAGAGCACAACCCCTACCCCCAGGATGCAGGTCCCCTATAGCTCCCCTGCCCACAGAGCATAACCCCCACCCCCAGGATGCAGGTCCCATATAGCTCCCCTACACACGGAGCACCCCCCATCCAGGCTGCAGGTCCCCTATAGCTCCCCTGCTCACAGGGCATTCCCCTTTCCAGGCTGCAGGTCCCCAATGGCTCTCCTGCCCACAGAGCACAACCCCACCCAGGTCCCCTATAGCTCCCGTGCCCACAGAGCACACCCCCACCCATGCCAGAGAAGGGGGGCTTATTTCTCAGAGCACGTGAAATAAGGGCTTTCTGCACAGATGCACAGCAGGCACAGTGAGAGGGAAGGACTGGACATCACAGTGACAATGGGACAGGAAAAAGACGAACCACTGACTCTCTGGGTGATATTTTGCAGAACAGTCAATATAATCCCAATATATGGATCATCTACGTTAGTAACAGTAGAACACTCAGTATTGACCTAAACGAGATTGGGAGATAAGTATCAGGGAAGCCGGAGCAACAGGAAACACCAGTGACTGAGAGATAAGGAGAACAGTGCGGGTGGTAGATAAAAGACTAAAATCCCATCTTCTATACTGAGAGGTCAATACACAATGTTGGAAGCAGAAAAATATAGAAGGATACTCATGTCTTTTGAAGAAACAGAGGCAAATAGCAAAGCATTAGCTCAGAACAATTACAAGAGTTGCCTCTAGGAAGAAGGCAGGGCAGATCTGAGGCTCTTCTTGACAACCTTTACTGTACGTTGAATTAAGGGAAAAACTGGTATTCTCCAAGCTTCCTCTTTAAGACATTTACCATATCTATCAACTATAATTTTAAATACCTTTTTTGAATTGCCTCATTTTTTGTCCCACTTTAATCATGAACAAACAACATCCATTGCAATCACGAAGTTTCCACCATTTCTGGCTTTCTTCTAATACACTTTAAAAAATCAATAGTAAAATTAGGAAGCGCTCGACAACGCCCCCCACAAATCATCTTCCCTTAGCCCTCTACCTGCACCCCTCCCCATATTGAAAGCATTTTTCTGAACTGCATCACCTGTGAAAGGCAAGTTTTTGCTCTCAACTTGCCACTAGGGGGAAATGTTGGTCTTTTTACTAAGCAGTCTCAGTTTACCAGGGGACAGCTTCTCCAGGCGGTGAGTAAGGATTATAAAGCCATGGCCACGTCCATTTTCCTTTCCTGGAGCGTGGAACTCCGAAGCTGAAGGAGCCCTGGACTCTGTCTGGGTCAGTTTCCTCTGACCTCTCCCCCTCTCCACTTAAAGAACCGGAACCAGGGAGGAAGAGTGTCCACAGCAAGCAGAGAAGCCAAGTGTTAAAGGCAAAGCTCCCTTATCACCTGAGCTGGCCAAATCGGGAGGGAAACAAGGGAAGTCAGAAGCGCAGGTTTTCAGTTCCAGACTCTTGAGCCAGGTGTGCTAGTAAGAGTCGGCGCTGACTGAATGATCTCTGTGTGCCAGGCTTCAGACGTCTCCACTCTCTTACCCCCATCAGAGACCTGTGAGGTAGGAGCGGTTACACCCATTGTACAGATGAGGAAACTAAGGCAGAACAAAGGTAAGTCACATGCCCCAAATCACAAAGGAAGTGTTCAGCACAGCAGAGACTCAGAACCAGACCCGGCAGCTCTGGGGCCCATGCTAACCATCGTGCTGGCTGCCAGGAACCAGCCTGCAAATGTGGGGAAAGCCACCTCTCTTTCCTGGGGACATGCCCTCCCCTGATTCTTTGGTCAGGAGAGGTGATTAGTCCCACCGACCACAGAGATCCTTCACGTTTTATCAGCCTCTAGGCAGAGCTTCCGTAAGAACCAATCCCTTTCTGTCCCCAGGGTGTCTCCACCATGGTGCTTGGCCCAGAGGACTAGTTGGCTGAAAGTTAGATGGGTGAATAAATACAGTTCTAACTACTGCACGAACAAATCAGTTGCGGAGACAACATGCTTATGTCCCGTCTTATATTTCATACAATTTAGGAAAATGCCACAAAAGCTATCATTGTCCACTTGGTCTCTCTGAAAGCTCTGGAGTTGCTCCAGCCAAACGCCTAATGCTTCCTGATCTCCTCTCCTATTTTGCAATGCGGTTTTCAGTCCATAAAACACAATCGTGTCGCCGCGTACCTGGGCAGGCTCCAAAGCCCACTGCCTTGTATCACTTCGTGAGCTGACGCGTTGCTGCTGTGCAAAGCACCTGGAGGCTGTATCATTTATTGCTTCGAGCCCGGCCAAGACTTCAGCCCCTCTGTTCATTCCCCAGAGGACTGGGGTGAAGCGAGCGGGAGGGGTCCTGTTTAAGGCTGGTAACTGTGTTCGAAGGGGAGGATTTACTAATGGAGCTACCGGGACAACTTCCTCCCCGAGACAGGATTTCCTCTTTGCACAGTGGGGAATTATGCTCCACAAAGAATACTTGCAGATTTTCAACCTCCCTTCTGGAAGGTTTGAAGTTATTCAGCACAAATCTAGACGTTTAGGGGCTTAACATGCCCATCACTTGCTCCTACCAGCGATATTTTATGTATTTCTTAACATAACTTTATTTTGGAATACACTTTGATGAATTTTAGCATGTGCATAGATTCTCGTAACTACAAACAAGATACAGGACAGTTCTAATGCACCCCCCCCCCAATGATATTTCCTTGCAGTCACACCTTGTCCTTACCCCTTACTCCTGTGAGCACTGACTGGTTTTTTATCAGGGCCGTTCCTGCCTTTTGAGACTATGACATATTGACAAACGTAATCGCAGAGTGGGTGTACTCTGGGACCGTCTTCTGTCACTCAGCACAGGGTTCGTCCAAGTTGTCTGGTGTGCAATAGTCCACTTGCTGTTTTTTTCTGACAAATAACCATCAAATGGATATACCATTGTTGGCGTATTCATTCTCCTGCTGAAAGTCATTGAGTTGTTTTCCGTTTGGGGCAATTTTAAGTAGGGCTTCAATAAACGTTTGTAAGCAACGTTTGGTGTGAACAAAAAGTTTTCACAATTTCTGGCATAAATACCTACAAGTAGGATTCCTGAGCCATTCCACTCTGTGTTTAATGTTATGACAAACTGCTGACATAGCTCCTGAGGGTCACACCGTCTGTCCCCCTCCCCCGGAACGTTCCAGAGTTCCAGTTGCTCCGCGTCTTCAGCACAGCATGCATTGCCAGCATTTTTTTTTTAATTTAGGCATTCTCTTTTTTCTTTTCAGGTGAGCATGAGGGTACATACCATTAGGTTGCGCTTTCTGCATTAGTTACGGTGAGGCTGAGTTAAGCCGTTCACCTTCCACTTACAGTCGCATAATGTTCTAGAGTCCAGCCTGACTACTCAGGAACAGTCATCCCACCAGCTGGAACTTCTTTCCAGCACTCTCTTCATTTTATCTGTGTATCTCCAAAGTCTAGAAGGAGGTGGATGCTTCATAAACACTTGCTGAACGAAGCAATGAGAAAAGAATAAAAATGCACTGAGCACCCGCTTCATGAATATTGCTCTTGTTTACTCTGCTCGAGCTTAAGGGAACATAATTATATTAGACATGTTTTGTGAGTGACTGTCCCTCACATTTCCTGTCCTTGCTAAAGGGGAAAAACCCACCCACACCCTCAGCTGTCACAGCCAATTGGATCACAGTGGGCATTCGCTCAAGTATAGCTTACCCAAAGACTAACAGACACCCTATGGTTAGCTAGACAAATATGAGCTAGGACAATTATCACAAGCTCTTAGGAATTCTGGAATTAGGAAACTAAGGTAAGGTAGCCAGCTTCAGCTCATCCTTTCAGGGTAGGGGCTCCTCAGGCACCGTGCACCAGCCTCTAGTCCCAGAGCTATAGGCTGGTAGGATCCAGATGTGGCATTTGTCTGAGACCAGAAGTTTGAGGCCAGCCTGGGCACCACAGCAAGACCCCATCTCTGAAAACATTAAAAACAAAGTAGAAGAATCTCAGAACTCAGGTTCTGATTTGTCTTCTTTGCTACGCCCACTCACTCTTCTAAGGGGACCTCAGTCAGTCATGAAGACTTATTTGCCATCCAGGAGTTCTCCAGAGACACCTCCTACTTAATGTCAGCATAAAATGCTAACAGAGAGGCTATTGCCTTTATATTAAATAGAAACAAATTGTAATGTGTTGGGTGTCAAACTCTCAACTAACTTTTTAAAATACACTAAAACAACATAAAATTATAAGTAATAAATGATTATGCTAAGGCAGTAAGTGCTTAAAACATTACCTCTCAGTCAGTAAGCCATTGACAAGGTCTGCTTTGTAATAGTCTGACCTCTTTACTGTCTAAGTGACAGTCCCCTGTGTTAGCACTTGGGAGATTTCAAAACATTTATCTGAGTGCATGCTCAGGCCACCCAAAGCTTTCCCTGCACCTCTGACTATACTTTCCTATACTTGACTGGTATATACAACTCCTGGGCTCTCGCCCTCTCTCTCCCCTCTCTTGCACAGCCACATATACATACAGACGCATGTACACACACACACACACACACACCTGCCTTTCTTCCAGATACCTCCACTTAGCCAACCTTAACTATCCACCAAGTTATTCAAAACAGAAACGCAGGCATAATCCTTGACCTCTCTTTTCCATTACTGACAGTACCTAATCTATCAGCAAATCCTATCAATTGTGTTTGCAAAACACGTCTCATATTACGTTCATTCCCCACCTCCACTAGAGTCTCAGTATTCCACATGTTGTAAACCTTGATTATCACTAGGCAGTGTTACTGACAAAGCCTCCAAGTCGAGCTCCTGTGTCGCCTCTCACCCTTCTGTCACCTGCTTCCACGGATCACAGAATGTTCTCTACTTACACATTCCAAAGGCTTTTCCATTGTTCATAGGACCAGTTGCAAAGTCCGTGAGCAGAATTAGAGCCCAAGTCTGTCCTGAGATGATGGAGACATCTTCTCAGGGCAGGCAGTGTTCAAAAGGTGACTTTAAGAATGATCTGTGTTTTGGATGGAAAGGAAAGGCTTTCTTAGAAGAATTAACATGCTCCAGCATCTAAAATCGTACCGTATTCCTGGAGCAAATTTCAGGTGGTGGAGGGAAGAGATGACGCTATTTGGGTGAGCAAAGAGACAAGCAGGGAGGGTCCCGCAGGCCCACAGCAAGTGGTAAGGGGGTCGCTGAAAGGATCACACAGAAGAATGAGGATACCCTGGAGCTAGGAAGAATGAATGACTTCAAACTCAAAGTCAGAAAACTGCCCAGAAGTCCACTGCAATGTCTCAAGCAAAAAGCAAATATACCCAATTAAGAGAAGACAGAAGAAAAGTCCAGAAGAAAGAACGTATTAAACCCAGTAACTGAATGTGAGGGATCGAGATTAACTATCAGTCTTGTTTACCGATATCAAGTTTTACTTTATCTTTAAAACCTCAGTGCTTTGTACACAGAAGGAATTCAATGAATAAGACTGAGTTAAGAGCAATTAATAAATTCAATATAAGATGTAAATGCCTCTTCATAGTCATATTGATGGTACTCTGATTTTCTGTTTTCTGGGTTTTCTGTAGCTACATGTTAATTTTAATATCTTGTCATTTGGGGAGGATGTCGGTAGAGGTGAAGGTCATATAAAGGTCTGCCGTGCCGGGTTCAGAATTCTCGGGGACTAGAGAGCAAATGAAGAATAAGCAGCTAGCAATCTTTCCGTGTAATGCCACAATCAAGTCCTTCAATACACATATTTTAAATTAGTATAAAGATGCGGAAACCAGGACTCAGTATTTGTTGACGTAGGTATTCCCAAGTCTAACAAGAGGGGATATATTCAGTAAATATTCTTGACAACCTACATGATGCCACCCTGCTCACCCACTTGTGTAACAAAACACACAGGGACTATCCAGAAAGGTGCCTAAGGGGTTGATCCCGATGACTTTTCCTGGAACGTGAGACTGAAAATCAGCTATAGGGAAAAAGCTTCTACATTTCACTTTACTAAATAATGTTTAAATTTCTTTCTATGTGAATGTATTACCAAAAAGATCATCTTGTCCTGAGATGAGACACAAAGAAAACCACACGAAACAAATGCATCTACTTGAATGAGTTATTTTAAGGCAAAAACTCTCAGAATCACCAACTGGATGAAAAGTAGAATTTCAAGGTAAACTTTTCCGGACACCCCAAAGCTCCCAGTTCCCTAGTCCAGCAACAACCTGGCCCTCCTCTTGCAAGTAAGCACTCCTGACTTTTCAGCAGTGATGTATAAGTGCAATTGTTTGATTTCCATTCTTTGTAATTAATCTCACTGTTGAAGCTTAAATAGTATTAAATTTGGCCAGTGGGAACCTCTCCAAGTCAGGTCTTAAATCTTTTCAACACAGTCTTCATAATTTTTCACAGTTCCAAGCTCGTCTTGTACATTGGAGCTAGAATCAGCCTGGATTCTTACTGAAAACTACCTGTCAAGACCACAATCAGGGCACCAGGAATGCTTATGGTTATTGGACTGATAATAGTTTTTAGTTTTCAGTCAACAGAGCAATAAAATTATATATATGTGCACACACACACAGAGTATACATGTACGAGGTCTATTCAGAAAGTATCCATCCTTTTAATATGAAGACTATGAAAAACAAAGCCTGGGTACTTTCTGGACAGAACTCTTATGTCCACACAGAAACATGCATATACAGAAACGCATGCACACACAGTCATACCTGACAGTTCCAACTCAAACCAAGATTACAGAGCTTTTACCCAATCTCTTCTCTATTACACATCTATTCCTTCTTTTCACACTGAGAATTTTGGTTCTCAGGACACAGGGGATGATAGAATTAGAATAGCCCAAATACAATTTTATTTTACCTCATATTACACATGAAATAGTTTAAAAAAAAACAACATGACCACACATATGATCACTAACAGCATTTAAAGTGATGGCCGTACATATACCACAATTTACTGATGCATTCATGGGTTGATGGACACTTGGGTTTCTTCCATGACTTAGCAACTATGAATTGGGCTGCAGTAAATATTCTGGTACATATATCTTTGTTATAATGTGATTTTTGGTCTTCTGGATATATACCTAGTAGAGGAATATGCAACCTTAAAGAAAGATGGAGACTTTACCTCTTACATGTTTACATGGATGGAGCTGGAACATACTCTTCTTAGCAAAGTATCTCAAGAATGGAAGAAAAAGTATCCAGTGTACTCAGTCTTACTATGAAACCAGTTTATAGCTTTCTTATGAAAGCTATAACCCAATTATAGCCCAAGAAGAAGGGGAAAAGGGAGAATAAGGGGAGGGGGAGGATGGAGGGAGGAAGGGTGATTGGTGGGAACACACCTACGGTGCATCTTACAAGGGTACATGTGAAATGCACTAGGTGTAGAATATAAATGTCTTAACACAATAACTAAGGAAATGCCGTGAAGGCTATGTTGACCAGTTTGATGAAAGCATTTCAAATTGTATGTAAAACCAGCACAGTGTACCCCATGGTTGCATTAATGTACACAGCTATGATTTAATTAAAAAAAAAAAAGTAATGGCCGTATATGACCTCCGCTCTCCATGTAAGTGGACAGTTGTGCTATGCTCACGTTTTTAGAACTGTAGTTACTACATTATCTCTCCCTGTTAACCCTCCTTTAAACATATTTAGACAAGTATCAACAGATTTGAAACTCAGCACTGGCTGTGACACGATTATTTTTCCCCTCATTTTGGTTCTCCGATGCTCATTCTCAAGAGAATCCCTCAGACGGGCTCATGGCAGCAACGTCCCTGAGTTGCTACAGACCGTGGGCAGCTTTGGTCCTTTATGGGAGAAGTCAAGTTCATTTGCAAAGTCACTTTCTTTTCCAGAGTATCTTACAATGGCCCAGTTTTATTCTGGCATAAAACACTGTATCCAATGATGCTTGATGATATAATCTAATTTTTTTCCTTGAAAAGTAGTTTGTTCTTTCATTCTAGATGCCTCAAGATCTTTTCAAGTCCGATAACTACCAGATTATGTCCTCGCTTTGATTATTCCAGGCGGATAGTCTCAGATACAGCATTCAATTATGTGTTTTAATTGTTTTTTCAGAAAAATTTTGAGAATTGATTCTTTTTCGTATTTGACAGGGTCCCTGCTTTGATTTTGTTCGTCAAGCATTCAATTATTTGCATATTGGATCTTCTTTGTGCTCGATATTTATCACCTCCTCTTGAATCTCTTTTCTCCCATTCTTCATTATTTTTTATTTTTAACATAGTCTCTTTTCACTCTCCAGTCCCCTTCAGGCATATCTTGTGTTGACTCTGTCTTCTTCTAGTTTACCTTCATTATGGTTATTAATTATTTTTAGACACTCATGTCTATTTTCCATCAACCTTATTTCCATCCTGCTTAAAAGCCTGTGGAAGAACAGCCCAGGCAACTCGGTGGTTGTTCCTACCTATTTAATGGCCTGAGCAGTGGGGGCTGCAGATCCCTCTGCTGTGGCAGGCCAAGGACCCCATTTGCAGGGGGGACCTGCTGAACACATACAGAGTGCACCTGCAGCCCCAGACCCGTATGAAGTCCCAGGTGACGTAGCAGTGCACAGAGGAGCTAGACCGGTCCATTCTCCCTGGAATGCTCCCTGGGTCACAGCTTTCTCAGGGGCAGCCCACTCTTGCTCTTAAATCTCTTTAGAATCTCTGTAGAAGTAGAGATCTGGAAAGATGTCCTATGAGTGTTCACAGGAGATTGTACCATGCATGCAGAGAACTTCTCAGGCCAGCATCCCCCACGCCAGACCACTGAGTGAGCTGCTCCTTTGTTGATGATGGGACAGCGAAGTCCACATATGTCCACAAAGCACAGAGGAGAATCTGTGTGACAGGAGAAGTGGTAGGTGGGTGACAT
Organism: Otolemur garnettii; assembly: GCF_000181295.1. Classification (NCBI taxonomy): domain Eukaryota; kingdom Metazoa; phylum Chordata; class Mammalia; order Primates; family Galagidae; genus Otolemur; species Otolemur garnettii. Next base: position 234,218 of record NW_003852623.1, read on the forward strand.
AGATGCTGCTGTGAGAGGCTGGTGGTCAGCCCTGGGGTCAGCATCCTCCAGAAGACATGGCTCCCAGAACGCTGCCTGGATCTGGTTAGTGAAGGTCTGGGAGTGAAGTGACCAGCACTAGAAGAGGCTCCGGTGGCAGCAGGGGTTCTCCTACACTTGGCCAGTATTTCTAGAGGGCGTGACACTGACATTGGCAGTTTCCAGTGTCAACATGGCACAAGCTTCTCCCGGTTCCTCTGCAGATCCATGATGTAGTTGCATCACTTTGCCTTTTGGAGGTGGACTATTGCACTCAGAAGTCAAGGTTAGTGTCACCTAGGTGGGTTCTCACTGCGCGGAATTTGAGAACTTTTTCCTCCTTCCCCTGCAGAACATCAAGGGTTCTGGATATTGTGGAAATTTTCCTTTGAGGTACAATGAAATCCAGAACAACACCGTGCGGGTCCCTCCCTGGGTAGAGGGGAAAGATGTCTGACTTCCGTTCTTTCCCATCCTTTCCTGAGATCTGTCACCTCATTTCTGAGTTCTTCTCATTTTTAGCACATGTTCTGATGGTTTATTCTTTTGGGGGGGGGGTCTGTATTTCTGACATACTTACCACTGTAGGGATGTTATTCTGCTCTGCATTAATTTTATTATAATAACCGGGTATAGGTTTTGGCCTCCGTGCTTTCCTGATGCACATTTTTATAAGAAATTCGTTCTCGGCTAAGGCGCCAGCCACGTACACCTAAGGTGGCGGGTTCGAATCCCCAGCCCGGACCCGCCAAACAACAATGACGGCTGCAACCAAAAAATAGCCGGGCGTTGTGGCGGGCGCCTGTGGTCCCAGCTACTTGGGAGGCGGAGGCAGGAGACTCGCTTGAGCCCAGGAGTTGGAGGTTGCTGTGAGCTGTAATGCCACGGCACTCTACCCAGGGGGACAGCTTGAGGCTCTGTCTCAAAAAAAAAAAAACAAAAAAAAAAAAGAAATTCGTTCTGTGAGCCTTCAGCACTGAGAAGGTGTGTGGTCGGTAAGGTCTTTCGAACCTTCTCTTTCCCTCTCGTTTCTGTGTTTGCACTGAAATGTGCTGCTGTGCGTCCCAGAGTTTCACAGTCCTGTTACTTTCGCTCAGCTTCTTTGCTATGGATTTTTTCTTTCTTTTCTCTGTGTTGTCTCTGTCTTGATCAATTTTGATTTTACTCCCAGAAGTTTCTTTTCCGTGTGGAGTCCTGTCTGGAAGGGATCCTTGGCAGGTCAGTTTCAGAATGTTCTCAGTGGCTAGACCCCCCCCCCAGCCTCTGGCCCTCCCCCCGTGTACGCCTACCACTGTGGTTACCATCTTTTCCAGCGAATGCCGCAGCTCAGTGGAGGGCGTCCTGTGCTCTTGGCTCACGCTCATCTGGTTGCTTCCTCATCTTCTGCAAAGATGCCAGATCTCCTGGGTCACATTTTGTGACTAGTGACAGTTTTTATTTTTTCCCCCACTAATTTAAATTTGGGGATTTATAGGAATACCTCATTATCTAATTTGAATGGAAAATTATTGTTGTGCGTGTTTTGATTTTTTATGTTTTTGTTATATTTTTCTGAAGGAATTTGAAAAACTGAATAAATTGTGCTGCTGCTGGACTTATACTTTTAAAAATCTATGCATATTTTAAAAATTAAAATGAAAACTAAATGTAAATATTTTTACAGTAGGTGTTACAGTGGGCTGTTTGCTGTCCCCAATGCCTCATGGCTGTCTCTGTAAGAGGAGGACACCTCTCTGCCCACAGCCGTGGGACCTGCTTAGCACTAAGGGGATTATTTTCCATCAGGCCTTTGTCAGTGGACAGGAGTAGACATGGCACACACTGTATTTGAGCCTTCAGAGGTATTACCAGCTTTAGCCTTTCTTCCCTCTTCTGACGTGAGAGGGGCCTAGGTGAGTAGGGGGAGTTCCTTAGCCTGACTCCAGAACGACGGGACACGTGGACTCAGAGTTGGCTACAGACACAAACATGTGACATGAGTGAGAAACACACTTCTGATTCTGTAAGTCTCTGATCATCACAGCACAGCTTAGCTATAAAATGTCTTTTTTTTTTTTTCAAACAAAATATTTTTAATTTGGGGGGAGGTCTAATTCAGGAATGCTGTTCTATCACATTAGAAATTTTGAGGAAAAGGGGTTAAAGATGAGGTAGACCAGAAATTAGTAATCGCCCTGTAGTCCCAGCTACTTAGGAGGCTGAAGCAAGAGAATCACCTAAGCCCAAGAGGTGGAGGTTGCTGTAAGCTGTGATGCCCCGACACTCTCCTGAGGGTGACAAAGTGAGATTCTGTCTCTTAAAAAAGAAATTAAGAAATTAAGTCCTTGGAAAACAAAAGGTGAAATCAAAACCCAGAAGCATCACCTACAGTCAGTGTCATGGTGGGAGCTTATAGACTTGAAATTCTAAAATAGGATTTAGATTAAAATGGAGCAAGGCTGAGTCATGTGCAAGAGGGGGATCCCCAGCAGTGGTCTCTCCCCGTCATTCTCCCCATCTCTGCACCCTAAAATTGCTGCATCTTCCCTGAAAGCCAAGAATCCACAAAACATGCTGTGCAAACCCCTGGATTTCAAAATTCAGTTGAAATGTAAAACATATTAAAATGTTAAAAAAAAAAAGTTATGATCAAAAACAGTATTGTAACATTCACTGCATCAACTGAAGTGTAAAGTCTCTCAAAATAAATCGAACAACATATGGTATAAGACCTTGATGAGGAAATCCTGAAAATTTACCTAAAGGGAAAAAACAAATTAAATTCAGAGAGATACTATGATCATGGGTTAAAAGATCAAATATCATGAAAGTGTCAGCTCCCTTTAAATGAAACTATAATTGAAGGATAGCAATAATGAAAATACAAGCAGAATATTTTATCAAACCTAAAAAATTGATCCTGCAACTAATAGGGAAACATATATGACTGAGAATAACCAGGAAACTTTTGAGGGGGACTCAGACATTTTAAAAATACAACAGATAGTAACATGTAGTGTACACATGTGTGATTAAATGGACAGTATTTCACAGCCCAGAGAAGCCTACATGTATAGTGTTGAGATCGGTGTTTTCCAGATCAGCGAATGCATTTTTATTTCTCAACTAATTGGCTGTCTGAACACATGAGCAGGAAGTTGCGGTTACCCTTACTCTGGCTCATCTAGAACGTGCCTTGAAATTGGGGCCTAGGGATGGGCACTTTTCCTCCAATTTCCCTCTTTAGAAGGAAGGAGACCATGTCTACGTGAGGGGACAGCACGTGGGGACTGTAAAGAACAAGGAATAACTGAAAGAACTTCATACATTTAGGCTCGAGGGAAATCTGAGCCACTTACAAATCTCAACTGCAACCGAGGATTGATTCTACAGCAGAGCCTGACGCCATGCATGGGATTTAAGGGAGGTTGATTCTGTCTCCACAGGTATAAGCAGCACACTGTCATGACGTTAACTTGCCTGGAAGTCTGTCTGTGTGCTTTATGATGCACTTTGGCAATGAGGCCAGCTATCACACAGGTAGCTGGTAACTACCTCTGAGTGCCATGATGAGAAGCAGATAAATGGAACATGGAATGCTTCAGAACGAAGCCTGGAACAGCCAGCCTGTCTGGAAAGGTTACTTTCCTTCTTTCCCCTCAGCGGTCTACAAACAGAACAAATGCCCCTCCTGGGGGTGGTGAGCTCACCATCAGCAGACGAGTTGTTTAACGGCCATCTTCAGAATGTTACGGCAAAGCTTTGAAACCAGGAGGACACAAGGATGAAGCAATCCCTGAGCTCCCCCTTCGAATTAGAATTTCCGTGATTAAGTCTGAAACTTTTGGAAAGGCTGTCAAATGGGAATTGTGGATAACCAAAGCTTTCCTGAAATTTCCAGCTCATTTTCCAGAGTAAATGCATCGCCCATCACCCTACACAGCACACCAAATATTAGCCACACACACACGCACACACACACACGCATGTACACAGAGGCATCATTCATATGTCCTAACATAAATCTTTTCACCACAATGACCATGGTTGTCAGCGAAAGAAATACTCTTGTTCAGACCAATGCACTTGGGTAGCCCAAATAAACAATACTATAATACTGGGCATTTATTCAGCACCCTTTGGGGCAGGGACTCACACTTCATGCATATTTCTCGTTCATCATGACCGCATTCCTGGGAGACAGGCTGCCCCTCAGAGAGGCAGTGGCACCAGGCTTTTGACTCCAGGCCTGGCTGAAGGAGAACTGCTGCTTTCTCTGTGTCAGAATGGCCAGTTCTCAAGTGTCCTTCAGCCTTCCGCAGCCTGGCTCAGTAGCCTTTTGTGACAGGCTTCTGATGCCTCATTGAGAGTGGCTGTGCCTCTGTCTCTGCTCTGGGGTACCCCTCCCTTGTGGGTTAAGAACGCTCAGGCTCTGAATGGCAAGACTTGCATAGATTTCCGTGATTAAGTCTGAAACTTTTGGAAAGGCTGTCAAGAGCAACCTATAGGGGCTTTGGAGGGAATCCCAATGGGAATCCCAGGTCTATGCCACTTACTGGCTGTGTGACCTTGGGGAAATGACTCATCCTTCCTACCCAACCTAGAAAACAGGTCCAGGAAGACACGATTTTCTAGGCTGTTACTATGCTATGAAATATAGCATAGAAATGTCTTGGCATACGGTGGAACCTGAATTTGAAATATGGATCATTATTGTAGGTGTCATCTTGCCCCCAGGCCATGTAGCTCAGCGTTTCTGCACAAGCCGTGCAGGGGGTTTGATTGCCTCCTCCTCAAATTCATGAGTTGAAGCTCTGACCCTCACATATATAAGACTGTGTTTGAAGATGAGCTCGTCGAGGAGATAATGAAGTTTAAGTGAAGTTATACGGGTGGGCTATAACCCAGCGCGATTGGGGTCTCTCTAAGGAGAGAGCTCAGAGGGGAGGCCTTATGGAGACACAGAAAGAATGTGGATGCCTGAGAGACCAGGGAAGGGGCTATAGAAAAGATCAACTGAGCCATCACTGTGATCTCAGACCTTTAGCCTCCAAAAGTTTGGGAAAATAGGTTCTTGTTGCTTAAGCTACCCATACTACCCATCCTGCAGGACTCTGTCAAGCAGCTCTAGCAAATGAACGCATCCAGTTTGAGAAACAGACATAAATCCCAGACCTCGGGTCAGGAGGACCCTTGGAAAGATCAAGTAAGTTATGTCACCAGACAGAAGCAGTGATTACATACAGTGAGTTAGTTGGATAAGCCTTTGACAAGAAGCAACATCAAAGCCATTTCCTTTACCAGTGGGAAGAATCAAAAAGACCAACAGATTTGAGTTAGAGGTCAGAGCCTGCATCTCACCCTCACCAGTGCGTATGGTGGAAACCTCAATAATGGCCTGTCAGTTACACTCATGTAATTTCACCCATCATTCTCAGCCAACTAGGCCAAAATAATAATTCTTGATTATTGATGGAATAATCTAGTTACTAGTTTATAGTAGACATACTCTAAGTGTCTCACTGATGTATTGAATCTTTTAGTTCTGTTTGGGAATTATTCTCAAGCCTTCATTTCTGAGAAAAGACGAATGTGCCTTTCAATGAATATTGTTAATATTACAGTGAGGAAAAGGGTGTCCTGCAGTCTTGGCAAAGGAAAAGCTCATGTCAGCATTTTCTACTTAGGTGCCTTGAACAGGATTAGAAAGGAAATTATGCTTTAACAAACAGCCAAATCTTTTCATCCTACAAGTTTTGTGTACATTGTATAAAACAAATGTCGGACAGAGGGAGGCACATAATTTTTTAGTTATATATTCAGAAGAAGTATTTCTGGAGACATGACCATGTTTGTTGAGAGTTAATAGACCACGTCATTAATCCTTGCACAAAACTGTCATCACCTCAAAGTCCTCTGTCCATGGAAAGGGATGCTCAGCGTTCTTGAATCTTGTTCCCACTCCACTTTCATTACTAATTAGCCCCTCCTCTAACCTAGGAAAGAGACAGGAGTCCTGTGTGTCTCTTACAAGTAACTGTCCAGCATTCATAAGTTGTTATTGTCTTACGATAGCTAATTTCCTATCAAAGTAATGTGTTACCTACCTTGTGAATTGTGAGAACTAATTAATGTGTTTTAAGTGCTCTGGGATTCTGAGATGAAAATCCCATAAAAATGTCATGTTGTTATTGTGTCCTGACCCAATAAAAATTGTCAGGAGAAAAGAAGTGCCTTTCGAGGGCACTTTTGTGCCTGTGGGACTTCTTAATAACAGCAAACCCCTCCTACTCTGCACTTTATCCCAGGATTTTGAGAAATTCTTGAGAACAGCATCATATAATGTGGAAAAGTCATACATTTTTGCTAATTTTGGCAACAAAAGTGACTTTGAGGTGTCAGTTTACAACTTGCAGCCTCAGTTTCCATTCTCTTAAGTGGTAAAATGCAAACAGTAATAAAACTGACCTTGTAGGGCCGTTATAGAAATAAAATAAGTGGTTGGCACATATTGAGCATGGGACTTATGGGCAGAGGAAAGTGCATAACCCCTCTGCTTTTAGAAATCTATGGATATTACATACTGATCATTATTATTTCCTCTAAATATCAGAGGACTATTTTATTAAGTTCACAAATGTGTATGTCAGGAAGTTCTCTAATACAGTAACTTCCTGGGTGTCCATCTTTACACCTGCTGTAAGTTGTGTGATGTCCAGTTGCATCCCTGCACCTCTGGCCTCGCTGAAATTTCTCTCTTTCATGTGGTAGTCTTCATCACAGCCTGCTTATTCTTATCTCCCCAACCGAAAGCTCAAGGTATCTCACAGCTGCTGACCACAGTGAAACCTAGCAGGCAATCCCAGAGTCATGTAAGTAAGTCCTCTCACTCATGTTCTTTATTTTTTTACATTTCAGATTACTATGTGGATACAAATGATTAGGTAACATTGTCTGTGTCTGTTAGTTAAAGTCCAAGTGGTAGTTGAGCCCTTCACCCAGAAGGTGTGCCTATACCTGCATGGGGTGAGAGCTTACCAAGCTCCCTTCCTGTGCCCTGTCGCCCACTTGAAGTTAACTGTGGTTTTCTCTCTTGTGGGTGTGTAGTTTTATATTAGTACTGAATACATTGGATGCTTGCCTTTCCATTCTTGGGGTACTTTATTTAGGAGATGTTCGCCTAATCCTTCTAAGTGATGCAAAGTCTCCATCTTTATTTATGGCTGAACAGTATTCCATGATATACACACACCACAGTTTATCCATCTGTGACTTGATGGGCACTTGGGTTGTTTCCACATCTTGATGATTATGAATTGAGCTGCGATAAACATTCTAGTGCAAATGAGCTTAAGGTAAAATGATTTTCACATGTGTTTTCTTTAAATTAGCCAGGCCAACATCCCCATGGGAAGGCCCAAGGGATGATATCCATGGACCTTAATAAAAGCCCAGTTCCACAGGTCTTCCCTCTCTCTCACCTTCTCCCACTTGTTTGTTGAGCACCTGCTATTTCTGGACTCCCCACTGGCCCTCATAGGCATTCTCCTTTCCTGGGGCCTGTGAGTAATAAACAGCTTCTGACCAACACACCTAAACCTAGCTTCTTCCTAGTCAGATTCCCTTTATAGAGCGGCTATACAGGCATGTGGCCACTTTTCAGAGAGACACTTCAAGAGCAAATTGTGGAAAACCACAACAGTAAATTAAGGATTTACTAACACAATAACTGCCCTCAGAAGCTCCTAAGCTTATCCAGCAGGCACTACTGTGTGCAGTGTATTCAGAGGTATGCCAGTTGTTTTAGGCAAAGGTTTCAGGCAATGTATAAAAACAGAACACACGCATGTGTCCTTACTGAGCCCACAGTTCAATGGAGAAGACAGACAACATTCATAGTAATAACTGAATATGTAGCATGTCAAACAGTGATCAGGGATAAAGGGGAAAATAAAGCCAAGAAAGGGAATAGAAAGTGCCAGATGTGGTTATGGGCTGCAATTTTAGCTGGAGCAGCAAGAAGTGCCTCACTGAGGAAGGTGACATTTATGTCATTATTATGCAAAGGAAGTGAAATCTTTAATCATATGTCACGTTCTCAGTGATGGGTTATGACAAGTGGCAAGTGCCTTAACATGCTGCCAACAGTGTCTATGCATGGCAGAGAGCCTGGCACGGGGGATATGTGTCCTTTTCACAGTGCTAGGTCACATTTATGCATTTTTACCTGGAAGCAACCACAGTCTTTTGAGAACCTGTTCTCTGTGCCCTCCTGGGGAGCAGTATCATGGAGAGTGAATGATGCATGAAGATCTTTGAAGGCTCTACTCATTTCCTGACCAAGGGCTCATACCTGAAACAATGAAAAGCACATTATTAGGGTTATAATGTTGAAAATCAGGGCCAATCATTCACGTCTTCATGATCTTGAGATTTTCAAACACATCTGCCCATAACTTGCTGAGTGTGGGAGCCCACAAGGTTTTTGACCACTGGTCTAACGTCATCAGTCTGTTCTAGTGAAATGAGCTCAGGGCATGCTGATGAGGAACCACAGAAATCAAGCACACAGAGGCAAAGCTCTGGGTCTTTCCAGTTTTTCTCTGGAAAAATTTGTGTGGCTCAGACATCCCATCTCATATTAGATTCATCCCTGGAGGATAAAACCCAGGACGTGATAAATTTCAGTTTTCCCTGTTTCTTCAACAGATCCGGGGTCCACAGTCTGGTCAGCTGTCTCACCTGGGCAGGGAGGAGTCGTGAGGGGGGAAAAATAGTTATAAGAAATTTCCCCATAGGGTTGGGTGGTTTGTGAAAGCTGAGGATTCTGTACAGCAAGACTGTGGTTTCTGCCAGCTCTAAAGATTGCCAGAATGCTTGCAGGGATTAAAAACAGGAAATTCAATGATCCACATAAATGATATTTTCCGAATGGTAATATTCCGCACATTTAGAGGACACAAATCCCAGAATTGTGCAGGGAAATGGGACCCTCCTGGTCTTCCCTTCATGTCAATAACCTCACTCTGTGGGTCCTATGTCATTTTTTTACACCCACTCAGCCGGTGACATGTCAATTTATGTAACATGTGTAATGAGAACATTGCCTTTACTACTTGTCCCAAGCTCGTAGGGTCATTCCATGGATTGCAAATTAAAGTAGTTACGAAGATTTGGAGATAAATTTCAAGTTTTTTACAGTGGCATATATCTCAGTCTCAGGATTCTGTGTTTTATTCTGCAAACGGGGGCTGTGGCTGACATCATGCAGGGTACATGGGGCATAGTGAGGACATAAAAGCTGAGTACCCTGGCTGCTGGTAGGTCATAGCCTAGCCAGCAGTTTCACTCAGAATGTCTAATTTTCTGACAGGAATATAAAAGGCCATCAGAAAATTTCTGAAAGTCAGCTTGTAAAAACAATCAAGAGACTCTGAAAATATTTATTCTTTAAAGTAACTAATCTACTATTAAAAGTCTGTCCTATAGAAATTATTAGGCAGCTAGCTAGACAGAGAGATGATAAATAAATAGATTGAGATAGATATTCATTGCACCATTTTTCAAATTGTTGGAAAAGTATGAGAAAATAAAACTATCCAATTACAGGGAATAATGAGCAAATTGTGGCACATCAGTAAAACAAATGACGATATAGCCATTAAAAATTATGTTTTGCTTTTTTTAAAAACTAAAACCTCAATAGTACAAGTGACAGAAACTACAAAAACAAAAATAGACAAATTGGACTTAATCAAAGTGAAAACCTTCTGCATGGCAAAAGAAATAATCATCAGAGTGAATGGACTCCTACGAAGGAAGAGGAAATATCTGCAGACTGTGTGTTTCTGAAAGGGGAGAAATACCCAGAATTTATAAGGAATTTAAACAACTCAACAACAACAACAAAAATAAGTTACCCCATTTAAAAGCGGGCAAAGGACAAGAATAGACATTTTTCAAAAGAAGACATACAAACAGCACAGAAACACAGGAAAAAAATTCACAACCTCACCAATCATCAGAGAAATGCAGATTAAAAGCACAATGAGATATCATCCTACACAAGTCAGAATGGTTATTATTTAAAAGACAAAAAAAAAAAAAAACAGATGTTGGCAAAAATATGGAGAAAAGGGAACTCTTTCTGGTACATTCTTGGTGGGAATGTAACTTAGTCCAACTTCAATGGAACACAGTATAGAGATTGCTCCAAGAATTAAATATAGAACTACCCTTATTCCAGCAATCGCATTACTGAAGAAAAAAGAATCATTATACTAAAAAGATATCTGCATTCACATGTTTATCACAGCACTATTCACAATAGTAAAGATATGAAATCAATCTATGTGCCCATCAGAGGATGACTATATAAAGAAAATGTGGTGCATTTACACAATGGAATACTATTCACCCACAAAAAATAATGACATCATGTCTTTTACAGAAACATGAGTTGAACTGGAGCCATTATCTCATGGGAAACCATTCAGACAGAGAAAGACAAATTCCACACATACCCACTCTTAAGTGGAAGCTAAATAATATATGGAATGATGAATGCTGGAGACTCAGGGACATGGGGGGATCTGATGGATTCATAGAGCTTCATTTGTGTTAGAAAGATAAATGGTTCTGGTAGGGGGCAGAACAAGATGGTGGACCAGAAGGATTGTTCAGCTGAGCTCTTCTAGAAAGACTGGGGAGAAAGAGAGAACCCACCCATACCTGCCATGGGGACCTTCTCCAGAGTTATAGCTCAGGGAGCAAAGCAAAGAGGTAATGAGCTTGATACAGAGTATGATCTGGAGAAGTGGAAATCTGATGAATTAGGCAAGTGATTGCAACCACCTGGGATCATCAGGCCCCCTACAGAGGAAGCCTTTCCATTGTTTTCAGTTGTTGGGGTAAGCTGTGCATTGAGCGGAAAGCTTGGAAGAGTGGGAGGACTTGAACAGTATAAGCAACCAGATTTGAAGGCCGGTTGGAGTGGATTTGCCATAGGCTTGGTGACTGGTGAGGTAGCCATACTGAGAATGCCTTGGCATTCAGGGGGCTACGACTGTGGGAAGGTTGTGAGAAGGTCTTAGCAGGGGCCTGAAGCACGGCCATCTTAGTTTCACCTGCCAGAATCAGAACTTCACTCTTGGGACAGGCTGAGGGGCTCTGACATCGCATGGGCATTAGAGTCAGGGGGCACTGTCTGAGAAATAAATAAAGGGCATCCAAATGGGGGCAGAGGAGGTGAAATTCTTACTCTTTGCCAATGATATAATCTTATACTTAGAGAATCCTGAAGCTCAACCACAAGACTCCTGGAAGTGATCAAAAAATATAGCAATGTCTTAGGATACAAAATCAATGTCCACAAATCAGTAGCCTTTGTATATGCCAATAACAGTCAAGAGGAAAAGTTAATCAAGGACACAATTCCCTTCAAAGTAGCTTCAGAAAAGAATGAAATACCTGGGAATGTACATTACAAGAGAGGGTTAAAGAAATTTATGAAAACCCTAAGAAAATAAATAGCAAAAGATATTTAAAAATGCAAGAAAAATAAATTTCTCTACAAAGAAATTTATGAAATCCTAAGAAAAGAAATAGTAAAAGATATTTAAAAATGCAAGAACATACCATGCTTGTAGCTAGGAAGAATCAACATTATCAAAATGTCTATACTACCAAAGCAATCTACAGATTCAACACACCCATTAAAATACCATAATCATACGTTCAAGATTTGGAAAAAATAATTCTTTGTTTTGTGTGCAACCAGAAGAAACCCTACCTAACCAAGGCAATTCTTAGTAATAAAAACAAAGTCCAGAGGTATCACCCTACTAGAGTTTAGGCTATACTACAAGTCCATAGTGATCAAAACAGCATGGTATTAGCACAAAAATAGAGACATTGACATTTGGAACTGAATATAAAATCAAGAGATGAAACTAACATCTTACAGCTATCTGATCTTTGGTAAACCAAAAAAGAACATACACTGGGGGAAAAAATCCCTACTCAATAAATGGTGTTGGGAGAATTGTATAATCACATATAAAAGACTGAAACTGAACCCACACCTCTTACCATTTACAAAAATGGATTCAAGATGGATAAAAGATTTAAATCTAAGGCATGAAACAATAAAAAAAATCCACAAAGAAAGTGTGGGGAAAATACTTGAAGATATTGGCCTGGGGAAAGATTTTATGAAGAAGACTTCTGTGGCAATTGCAACAACAAAAATAAACAAATGGGACTTGATTAAATTGAAAAGTTTTTGCACAGCTACAGAAACAACAACCAAAGCAAACAGACAACCTTCAGAATGGGAAAAGATGTTTGCATGTTATAAATCAGACAAAAGCTTGATACCTAGAATCTATAGAGAACTAAAATTAATCAACACAAAGGACCCAACAATTCCATATATCATTGGGCAAGAGATATGAATAGAACCTTCTCCAAAGCAGACGAATGGCTAACAACCATATGAAAAAATGCTCACCAACCCTAATCATCAGATAAAAGCAAACCAAAACCACTCTGAGATATCACCTAACCCCAGTGAGAATGGCCCACATCACAAAGTCTTGAAGCTGCAGATGCTGGTGTGGATGTGGAGAGAAGGAAAAACCTTTACACTGCTGCTAGGACTACAAACTAATACGACCTTTTTGGAAGAAAGTATGGAGAATCCTCAAAGAACTCAAATTAGACCTCCCATTTGATCCTACAATCCCATTACTAGGCATCTACCCAGAAGAAAAAAAAATCCTCTTATCATAAGGACATTTGAACTAGACTGTTTATTGCAACTCAATTTACAATTGCCAAACAGTGGAAACAGCCTAAATGCCCATCAACCCAAGAATGGCTTAACAAGCTGCGGTATATGTATACCATGGAATACTATTCAGCTACTAGAAACAATGGAGACTTTACATCTTTTTTATTAATGTGGATGGAGACAGAACACATTCTTTTTAGTAAAGCATCACAAATGGAGAAGCAAGAATCCAATGTACTTAATTCTAATATCTCGGCAGTAGATGAGCCAATATAGGGGGCAGGTAGGGGAACGAGCAAGTGGGGGGAGGGGAAGCGGGAGGGAGATGGGGGGGTCACAGTATATGACACACCTCTTGGGGGTGGGACACAATTATAAGAGGGACTTCAACAAATGCAGTTAGTGTAACCTAATTGTACCCTCAACGAATCCCAAACAAACAAACAAACAAAAATACATGGGTGGTTCTACAATTCCGAGTACTAAACCTGGAAAAAGGTGATCATAAGTACGGCCGTTCATCTCCGTTTCTGTGACAGGCTCTACCTTATTTGGGATATGCAGGTGAGGATCTCAGTCTCAGCCTCAGCCAGGTATCCAGTTCCCCAGGCATCCGAATGAGGACACACTTCTGAAACAGCTCAACCCGAAGCACCCACAGCCTGTTCACTCATGCCCTTGACCCTGCGGGTTAGTAGATCCTGAGACACCAAGATCTGAGGGCAGCGCGGCAGCCACCAGGCCCCTGGCTCTGTGCCCAACATGAGCCCAAGCTGTATAGAAACAATTTTGTGTTCTGCAAGATGCGGATTGTAAAAACCAAGTTGCAAGGTGATTTGAGGAGAAATGAGTTAACGTGTGTGTAAACTGTTCAGCTCAGTGCGTGGCACGTTGAAAGCAATATTAGCATTGACAGTATTTCATTATTACCCCCACTAACTGCACAAAAGGATTCTCAGAGGGTCACTATTTATTATTGGCTTAAGTTTAAAGGGTGGGTTTGACACTGAGGGCTCACACAGCCAGTAGGGAATGATCTCCACGCTACCATTTCAGTCCAAGTGGCAGGAAAGGCGAACTCCCTGCTGGTTTGGGGACAGTGTCGGCCCCTTCTAGGTGACAGCAGCACAGCTCGGCTGCTTTCTCATCCCTCCTGTGACAGCTCAGTCCTCTCTGATGCCTCCTGTGTGCTGGAGCCCACACCAGGGACAAAATGGTGACCTGGGCTGGGGTGACCCCATGGCCTGGCAGTTCTTATATTCTCAAAGTCTTCCCTGAGTTGAAATTATTGCACTCCACACGTCTTCCCCTCATTTCAAAACTTTCCAAGGCCCCTATTTTCAGGTTACAAAAACAATCCTAAAAACCAACTTCTACCAAATCACGAGTAATTGACCAAATTGTGTTTCCTAATCACCCATCCTTCCTCCCGCCTCAGCTACCAAACCCCTTCTCCTGACCGGTTTGGAGCCCCCCCCAGCCTGCCAGCATCTTCTCCATTGTCGTTCTAATTGGCACTAATTGCTTTACTAAAATTCAGGCATCAAAAAGGTCCCACCGATCAGTTTACCCTTTGACCCCGAGTCTGGCTTCTCTGCCAAGTTCAGGTATTGCTAATCCACCTGGTGTCTCATCCGGACGGCTTATTTTGTCTGTGCCTTTTCTTCTTCTACTAAGACCTGAAATGAGGACCAGCTGCATTCCTGAGCGAGTGTCTTGACCACAGTGACCCATAAACCCACTGCTGGGTGGGACCTTGGGTGTGACTCCTGGGGCCGCACAGGGATGGGACGCCCAGGGCAGGTCCTTCCGTGGGGTGCCCTCCCTACACCAGCCCTTCCTTTCTCACACCTGGAGGGGAAGCCAGACTGTCTCCCTGAGCTTTCAACTCTATGGCTTTTGTTTATGTCCCTGAGGTGAAAGATCTGGCAGGTGACAAGAGCGAGGTCACAGCTGATGCTGTCAGAAAGTGGAAAACAAAGGGCCGCAGAGGAGATGAGGCTTAGGAGGATTTTGACGCACTGCCTGCCCAAATTAATCCACCCAAAGCCACAGCATGAACAAAACGTCCTCTTTCTTGGAGAAAAAAAATGCATTGGACAAAGATCCTGAAGATCTTTGAGGATCCAAAGATCCTCAACCATCCTCTGCCCCAGAGCAGTCAGCCCACTCTACATCCCAGGACATCCTTGTCCCTTCCCGGTTGAGCTCTGAGCAGACCCCAAGCTGGGGAGCCACCGTGACAAGTTGGCTTCTTCCGTGCTTACCTGTGGGTCCCCTCAGCCTCCCCAAACACAGCACATCAACTTGACTCACATTCTACAAAGGCTTTTAGTAAATACCAGAGACTTTGCCAAGTTCAGCTGAGACAGCCTCACTGGATTTGACAAATAGATTATTGCTTTCTTTCTCTGCCAACTGTTCCTTCCTTAAAATAGTAAAGATGCGACATGAATAGTGACAACTAATATCTGTGCTTACCACGTTCTCAGGCGCGTGCTGCACACTTGGCATGAATTGCCTGATTTCATCCTCATGGAAACCTAACGAGGTTGAAGTATCAGCTATCACCACCGTAATTCTGTGTAACAAATCACGACCGAAACCCAGCAGCTTGAATCACAGCCATTCCTTGTCCCACATCTGCAGGCTGGCTGGACCGCCTCTGCTGCTCTAGGCCAAGCTTCTCTGGGCTGTTGTACTTCCCACTGCCAGTCTGGAGTCACCGGAGATTCTTCCTGTGTGCGCCTTCCCTCTGCAGCCCCGGCTTGTAGGTATCCAGGAAGGATGATGCTTCTAGAGACACTGATGCCTCCAAAGGACGAGGCTTAGAACCAGCAGCCATCTTTAATTTTCAATGGCAGCCCATCGGCTGGTAGGTGCTCTTAATAAATCTGTGCTATCAACCCACCCAAAAACCAAACCAACAAACAAAAACAGGCAGCCTCTCCCTTCTACCCAGGTGCCATTGGCCGACATGAATAACAAGCCCCAGGTTCTGCTCACGGGGCACAGAAAGAAGGGTAAAGAACTAAGGCCAACCGTTCCACCTACCACACAACTGGGAACCTTTATCCTTCCCATTTGACAAGATACAGAATGTTTTACATAGAGGTTAAACTTAATGTTTTATCCCTTCATTTATGAATTCATTTTTTTTATTTTATTAATGTTCCAGGTGATATTTTCAAACCTGCAAACCAGGAACTCATGGCGTCGCCCCTTAGTAGAGGACCCCGGAGCATGTGCTGTGGGAGAGACAGCCTCTCAGATGTGTCGTTGCTTGGTGGGACAGCAGCGTCCAGGGTGGAAGGCTCTGCCAGACGCCTGAGGAGCTGAGAAAGGGAGGACTCCAGGAACGGGGGAGGTGATGTGAGGACTGAGTTTAGAGGAAGAAGTCGTGTTTTGGAAAAGAACGCAGACAAGTATTCTGTAAGTAGAGGGCCCAACGTGTCCCACACTGAGGTGTCTAAACAGATGAGAATCCACAAGACTATGTTAAACAGAAGAACGAGGTTCTCCGTGCAGCTGGGGTTGGAATTGGAGGCAGCAGGGGGGAGGCGTCTGGCAAAACCACCATGAAGGGAGGTGTAATTGAAGACACGGACGTCAGCACTGAGGCAGGCACAGTGCGCGCAGGTGCACACACACCCCCGCACACCGGGTGACGCTCTCAGCTCCCGGGACAGGTGTTTTGAGAAGGAGAAGAAAAAAGAGCATGGAAGCAATTTCAGCCAATTTCTCTAATTGCTCATCTGATGGCCCCGTGGGGTAGGATTTCACCCAGCGTGTCTCACAGGGCAATTCGCCCTGACACCTGAGACCTCCACCATGTCTCAGGTGTGGCTTTCACTCTCCCATGGAAGCCTCCTTCACCATCGTCTCTGAATTCTTGTTGGCCGGCTGCGCATGACTGCTTCAAGGGGGCGGTGTCGTGAGGTCCAGATGACTCGGGAGGCTGCAGTGTCACTTTGAAGTGTCGCACGGCTCAGCACTGGTGGGTCACAGGTCTCAGTCTTCAGGAGCCTGAACAAGAGTGAAACTAACATCGCGTGATTTCCTTGCCTCTCCTGGGTGGGCACCGGACACAGACCCTCCCGACAACAGTGAGAAAAGAAAAATCCCTAAAAACTGGAAACATTTTCAAATGCCTATTTTTTAATTTAATTTTTATTAAATTATAACTGTATACTTTTAAGGTGTACAATGTAATGATTTGATATAAATGTGGAATGCTTAAATCAAACTTATTAACATAACCATCATCTCATTTGCTTACTTTTGTGCTAAGACATTTATAATATACTCTTAGTTGTTTTGAAATGTGCCTTGCTTTGTGCACATTAGGTGAGATCCCACCAAACGCCCTCCCTCCACTCACCCTCCCCTCCCCTCTTTCTATCTGGACTATATTTATATTTTGTCATTCATATGAACGTGAAATATAATCACAGTAATGTGTGATTATACGTTGGTTTCATAATTGTATTGAGTATATTAGATATGTTTTGTTCCATTCTTGAGATACTTTACTAAGAATATGTTCCAGCTCCATCCAGGTAAACATAAAAGACGTAAAGTTTCCATCATTTCCTAGCTGCATAATATTCCATGATATACATATACCCCAATTTGTTAATCCATTCATAGGTTGATGGGCATTTGGGCTGCTTCCATGACTTGACAATTATGAATTGGGCTGCAATAAACATTCTGGTTCAAATGTCTTTGTTGTAAAAATGATTTTTGTTCATCTGAGTAGATACCTAGTAATGGAATTGCAGGATCAAAAGGTAAGTCAACTTTTAGCTCCTTGAGAGTTCTTCATACCTCTTTCCAAAAAGGCTGTATTAGTTTGCAATCCCACCGGCAGTGTAGAAGTATTCCCTTCTCTCCACATCCATGCCAACATCTGCCGTTTGGAGATTTTGTGATGTGGGCTAATCTCACTGGAGATAGATGATATCTCAGAGTGGTTTTGATTTGCATTTCTCTGATGATTAAAGATTATGTACAAAAATGATTCTCATTATATAAAAGATTTAAATTTCAGACAAGAAACTATAAAAATGATATAAGAGAGTTCAGGGAAAATGCTTGAAGATATTGGCCTGGGAAAATATTTTATGAGGCAGACCCTCCTGGCAATTGAGGCAACAACAAAAATATATTACTAGGGTCTGATCAAGCTAAAAATCTTCTGCACAGCTAAGAGCACTGCAATTAAAGCAAACAGACAGGCTTCGGAATGGAAGAAGATTTTTGCAGGTTATGATTCTGACAAAGGTCTGATAACTAGAATCTACAGAGAACTCAAATTAACCAATAAGAAAAGAACAAACCACCTCATTTCTTTGTGGGCAAGAGACTTGAACAGAAACTTCTCTGAAGATGACAGGTGAATGGCCAACAAACTCATGCACAAATGTCTATTTTTTTAATGAATAGTTCTTATTTATAAAGAACCCCAGTGTGATTGATTCTGAGGCCTGAAAAACTTCTGCTAGCCCAGACCTGTTCCACAAGGCACCCTGGTCTCAAGCCTCTGTGTTTTGCTAAGTAGTCAGGAGAGTCAGATAGAGAGTGAGGCTCACAGACAACCGGGATCTGACACCGGACAACATCACGCAATTCCCATGAAGCACCGGGCACCTTCCTAACTTCTCTGAGTCTCAGTTTCCTGAACTCCGACACAGAGATAATCATGCCTCCCTAAAGCTTATTGTAAGGACTAAGTGAAGTGACACATGGGAGATGTTCCCTGATTCCAGCAAAATGGCTGGATGGGGTATCTGTGTGCTCTGTGATTCACTCATGGAGGAGATGTTCCCTGATTCCAGCAGCATGGATAGAGGGGGCATCTGCATTCTCTGTGATTCACTCATGGAGTTCTCCTTGGAAAATCTTGGAAAGGAGGGAGACCAGTGAGGACAGAGGGGAGATGGACCATGTGAGAATGGGGTCAGGCAAAGTCCAGCCCACTAGAGAAGAGGTAGTGGGGCTTCCGTGCTCTTGACCCAACTAGTGACCATCGTACAGAAGGGGAGAAGAGAGCCTTGACTTAATGTCCACCCTCACCTGGACAAGGTGGCTTCAGGCACCAAACAATCCCCCAGAGGAAGGATGCAGGTGTGAGCCATCAGCTGAAGCACCCCTGCCCCTGAGCACAGCAGTCAAACTTGTTACAAGGAACCTGGGGTACCTGTGAGGATGCCAGCAGCTCCTGGCACCGTCCACCCCCGCACCATTCATTTCATCATACTGCGGAAACCAGAGGACTTTAGTGGGTCACCATGTCTGGTGCCACTTTGCCTGCAGTGACACAGAGAGGAGACAGGGAAGACAGCACAGCAGGATGGTGTGACCCCGTGCTCGTGAAGATCAGGTCTCTGGATTCAGACACCGAGGCCCAGCCTTGATTTCCCCTTAACTGCTCTCTGACATTGTGCAATCTATGTAAACTGACACCTGCTTCCTCATCTACGGAATGAAGCCTGCAGTGAGGTGAACAGTGGACTCCCCAAATATGTGCCATCTGGCACCACGGAATGTGATCTTATCATTTGCAATAAAGGTATTTTTGGATGCAATTAAGAAAAGGATCTCCAGATGAGAGAATCCTGCATTAGGGTGGCCCCAAGCCCCCCTTTAATACCCAGAAAAGGAGAAGTAACCAAGATACCAGAGGGAAAGGCCAAGTGAAGACAGATAATTGGCATGCAGCCGCTGGCCGAGAATTGCCAAAGTTTGCCAGGAAGTCACCAGAAGATAGAAAGGCTTGAACGGAGCCTCCCTCTGGCCTCCAGAAGGAACTGACTGCGCTGACATCTTGATTTTGAACTTCTCCCTTCCACACTGTAAAAAAATAAGTTGGTTTTAAGCCTCCCAGTCTGTGGCAATTCACGAAGACAGAGCCAGTAAACGAATTATGTAATATACCCGACTGTTATGTGGATTAAATCACGTAACGGTGGCATACATAGGGACTCCGAAAGTATTTCTTCTTGTAATTATCAGAATTACAAAAATGTGGATGCTCCCAGAGGTTGCAGAGTGGATCTGTCTGCTGCTGTACACGCAGAGCGAAGGCAAGCTCTGGAGAGCCCGGATGCGGTTCCAGTTAGGATGAGAATGGCCTCACCAACTGGGACTACGCAGGAACAGGTCCAGTCTCGTACAGATTAGTCATAATGCCTCCCTCTCACCAGCTGCTCCCTAAATGTGACATCTAAAAATGGAATAAAATGTCCCCTGTAGTTTTTTTTTAATTTTTATTTTTGGTGAAACAGTCTATTTTTTTCTTAGCAGTAGAATGGCATGATCAGTCTCACTGTTTGGACGGTCAGTGTATCAGCCACACGCAGAACAGAGTGGAGTGGTACCATCCCGTGGAGTTGGCCTTGGGGCCAGGACCACATTGGCAAGGATAAGAAAATCCAGGGAGGGACACAAAGGCAATTCACAGAACTTACTGAAAGATTTGATTCTCTACCAGAAACTTTGCTGAAGGAGAGAGAAAGATAACTGAACCCTGAGAAAAAAACATTAAGCCACATCTGAAACAAAGAGGTAAGAAAAGTGGAACATGATGTGCTATTTTGGGTCCCTTTTTGCCATCTTGAGCTGGGGGTACTTATAAGATAACCTACATGGGAAGTCCTTCAAATATTATTTACTGAAAATTATCAGTGAAATAGCCCTGCTGTTATGTAGATGGCTCTCGGTACATCGATATTGGAGGAGAGTCCAGCTTAGCCTTACACGTGTCTGAATGAGACTCAAGGAAGTTCCTTTAAAATTCTTTCAGTCACCTTCTGAGTGACTTCTGGGTTTTCTTTTAGCTTCATTTATACTTATATTTTAGAAAATTATTTCAATAGATTTAAGGGAATGTAAATTAGTACAACCTATATGGAAAACAGTATGGAGATTCGTCAAATAACTAAAAGTAGACCTACCCTTCAACCCAGTGATCCTACCCCGAGTATCTATCTACCCAAAAGATAATAAGTCATTATGTTAATATAAAAAAGACACCAGCACCCCTATGTTCACAATGGCCAAGATGTGGAGTCATCCTCGGTGTCCATCAACTGATGAGTGGATAAAGAAGACATGAGGGTATGATTCACACACACACACACCATGGGATACTACTCAGCCACGGGAAAGAATGAAATAATGTATTTTGCATCAACTGGGAGGAAACTAGAGGCCACTATCCTAAAGGAAGTATCCCAGGAAGATAAAAACACACACCACATGTTCTCATCTATAAGGGCAGCTAAATGCTGGGTGCGTGGTCGTACAGAGTGGTAACACGCTGGGGACACAGCAGGGAGGACTATGAAAGGGAGGTGAGGGCTCAAAAGGTATCTCTCGGGCCTAAGGTATACGATTTGGCTGAAAGGCTCATTAAAAGCCCTGACTTCACCATTACAAAGTTCATCCAAATCCTCTGTTTCGGTTGAACGCTTTGAACACCGACGCAAGGTTATGAAGGGTCTGGGATTCTCTGTGGTTCTGTCCCGAAATGGAATGGGTTTGCACATCTTGACTTACCCTTCTCAGGAATGGAAGTCTGCAAAAGTACGTATCAGGAAGCCAACATTTCTGTGGCTCCATATTCAGTGCTTTGCATAAGGGATTCTTCTACAGACAAGGACTAGAACAAGGAGAGGTTTTTGAAAAAGTTTAAGGAAAGGAAACCTTTCTCTGGGATTCCATTTCTGACTATTTTATCTGCCAAACAGCAGCGGCCTTTCCCTCTTTCCAAAGTGCTAGAGATTATTTAGGTAAACTCAGTTATTGGCAGTAATGAAGGTTTTGATTCAAAACCCTCTTTTGGGTAAAGTGATTCAGAGTGAGAAGTGTTATGTTTGATTTCTTTTCACTGTGAAATCCAGAATTTGCAGGGCTATAATGTTCCATCTTCAAGGCCAGCAGGGCCAACATTGAAGTCAGTTCAACCATGCCTCGCCCCATCTCCTGCCACTTGGATGCCCCTCCCATTTCTTCCTCTACCCGCCTTCCTTCCCTTGACCAATGCCATTTAAGATAAATTGAAGGATCATTCTTATCCCAGGATTTAGTGTCTTAATTCTGTTTTTGGATATGTCCAGAGGCAATAGAGCACTTTTACCTTATTTTAATTTGTGTTTATCAAAACTATATCATGCACTCCATCGGGCAGTGGGCTCCTCTGGGCTCTTTCCAGAAAATTAAAAACATAAATTAAATATAAATGGCTAAAGCCACAGAACAAGCAAGCCTTCTTAGCATCCACAGAGAGGAATTCTATTACCGCCACTCGCTTTGGAGAGGAGAGAAGTTACCTGTAATTCTTGTTCTCCTGGAGGTGTGCATTTTATAATCAGTCCCCATCCACCACCCTGCCTTCCCCAGGGAGTTCTCAGCTGCTTGATTTTCTTGGCTGCAGAGGAATGGCAGTGGGGGGTTAGCACATTCTTAAGACCCCAGGGGTGGATGCATTGCAGTACTAGTGAGAGCTACTCTATTTGACTCTGTTTCTGGATTTTAATTTTGCCTCCAGCCGTATGTGAAAAGAAGTTCTTTCTGATGAATATAACTGTGCATTTAGAGAGAATTGCTTCTCTAAAGATATCATGCCTTATTAACAGAACATTCCCCCCTTTAAAATAATCGTAATAAGACATGGAAAAACTTGATTTTTTTAAAGAATCCAGGCTCCCCCCAAGCTTCTTTTCTGTTACCTTGAACTTGAACCATGGAACCCTCATGTACATGGGACGCATTTTAGTTTCTCTCCCACACCCAGACTAACCATCTCTGGAAGCAGGAGTGTGGATACATTGCAAACTCACCCAGCATTTTCTGTTGATTGTTAGTGGCTGCCTGTTCAGAAGCCAGAAAGACTCTGCAGGCAGGGATGTGGCGATCGATTAATGATGGCTGCCTTAAAACATGGTGACTTGGCTTGGCGCCTGTGGCTCAAGCGGCTGAGGCGCCAGCCACATACACCTAAGGTGGCAGGTTCGAATCCCCAGCCCAGGCCCGCCAAACAACGACAGCTGCAACCAAAACAGCCGAGCGTTGTAGTGGCGCCTGTGGTCCCAGCTACTTGGGAGGCTGAGGCAGGAGACTCGCTTAAGCCCAGGAGTTGGAGGTTGCTGTGAGCTGTGATGCCATGGCACTCTACCCAGGGGGATAGCTTGAGGCTCCATCTCAAAAAAAAAAAAAAAACAAAACATGGTGACTTAATATCTTTTGTAACAACCCTGGTAGAATTGGAAACCATTTTCCTAAGTGAAGGATGGCCAGAATGGAGAAGAAAACACCAATACATTTAATACTACATTGCAACTAGCTGACCCACTCTCATGTACATACAGGGAAGCGAAACCCAAAGGACATTAGTGGCTGGGAGAGGGGAGGAGGGGCAGGGTAAATTCATACCCAGCTGGTGCAATGCACATGTTCTGGGTGAAGGGCACACTTACTACCTTGACTTAAAATGTGCTAAAGCAGATTATACAACCAAAATGTGCATATGCCCTGAACTATTCTGAAATTTAAAATCAGGAACTATGTTTCATCCATCTCTGAATCCCCATGCCCAGCACAGAGCCTGGCACATAGTGGGAGCTCCATGAGCATTTGCTGAGCTGAACGGAACTAACCACCAAGTCCCTCCTCACAGATACGGCAACTGCACTGTCTGGGTCCACCAGGGTGGTGGCAGTGATGCTATCATGTCGTGGTGGAATGCATTGGCAGTGAGCAACTGCCCGAGGGTCGAGCTGTCGTGGGGCTGGTAGGTCCAGTTGCGCTACCGTCTACCGTCTGTTAAATTTCTCAGACATGGACCAAATAGCTACTAATGAAGTTTCCCTGATCATCTTCTCTTTGCTGTTGCCGGATTAACCTCCCCAGAGAGTGGAGGACATTCTCCCTCTGCCCAGCTGCAGGCTGGTGGCCTGCTGGGATGCCTCTCTTAGGAGCCCAGTGTGGATCTGCCTCACAACAGTAAAAAGCGCCCACCAGTACCTTCCGCTTATATGATCCACAAACTGGGGGAGACCTCTATGTTCCTCACCTTACTCTGAGCTTGGGAAAGACTTTGGACTCTGTGCTTAAAACCATGTACTGCTTTGCTTTACGGTAGAACCTGAGCCTGCTCAACACCACCAGGCTCTCCCTCTCCATCACACATCTCTGAGTTATTCTTTCATGTTTCAATACCCCCATAATGACAAAACGTCTATGACGCTTGATGCAGCCGTGAGGCAGATTAGACAATTGGATGTCTATTGGATAACTGTCAGTTAGACAGTTGAATAGTCCTGGTTTACACCTTTTCTCTTTGATTCAGTGTCTGGGTGATCCAAGCCAAGTGACTAGCCTACTCTGCGGCTTGCTTTCATTTGTATGGTTTCATTTTTTAATTGAAAAATGCAGACAGGGACAGCGCCTATGGCTCAGAAGGGTAGGGCACCAGCCCCATGTGCCAGAGGTGGTGGGTTCAAACCCAGCCCTGGCCAAAAAAAAAAAAGAAAAATGCAGACAGCAATAGCACCTACTTCAAAAGAAACATGTAAAGAGCGTGTAAAACTTTGACAAATGATAGCAATTATTATTATCTCATGCCAGAATCCGCATCGCATTAGAATTAAGGAAGTGGATGGACTTTCAAAACCTATACAAAACAACATAAGATCCAACTGCAGGTCATCATAACATTAATGTCAGAGGTTCTGGGAGGCCATATTTATAAAATAGCAATGACTCGGGAAAAGATAATCAAATTCTGCAGCACAAATTCAATTGTGGATTATTTACTAATGGAGGAAACAACAGTAATTTCAGGGAGATTTGGAGAGTATCATATACCGTTAGTATGTGTCACTACCTATTCTTTGCATTATCTTATTTGATCCTGGCCACAACATCCCTATTTGACAAGTGAGGATATTGCAGCAGGCTGGTGTTAAGCATCTGGCCTGTAGCCTGACTCATTAACGATGGTCCTCAACCCATCCCCAGATCCTTTGCCCAGCCTTCATGCCACCTCTCCTAGTCACCTCCTTACAGAGGCTACTGGTCCTTACCAAACAGGCTGGCAAATGCCTGAAAGGATAGAGCTTGCTGATCTCACCCTGAAGAACTTCTTTAGTGCTGGGGACAGGACTCCAGGGATTTTCCTGCCACAAGCTCATCTCTCTCCGCACACAGCTCCTGGCTCACAGGCCTTTCTGAGAGGGCCCTGACAATGGAGGGAGCATTGGTGTCATCACATCATCAGCCCACAGCTAGACCCAGAGTGCCTGCCTTTGCAAAAACACACCTGAATAAGCACTGGGAGAAGAACACTTCTCCCCACTCTGCCGTGGGGATGCAAACTTCAGCTGGACATCTTAGAACAACACTGGCCTTCTTTAAAGGCATCAACAGCCTAACACTTGTTTTTCAGCAGCTCCTCGGAAACATGTTGGAAGAGAGAGATGCTTCTGTAAGAGCAGGCCTTCCCAGGAAGGAGAGAGCACTTGCCAGCTCTTTTCCACCAGCTCAATACCCTGTCCTCCTTCTAGGAGTGTCCACACCTAAGGGATGACCTTTGCCTTGTGGTTTCAAATCAGAGCTCAAAGGACAGAGACGTGTTGCTTGTCACAGAATATAAACCAGCTCAAGCTAGCTTCATTTAGTGGGGGTGGGATTAATGAAAAAGAAAAATGGAAACAAATATCTCATGGAAAATAGGAGCAGAGCATAGAGCCAGGCCTCATGAGCTACTGAGCTCAGTAAAAGGATAATTTTCAGGGTTGAGCTCCCTGCTCTTTCCCTCCCTCTCAGCCTCAAAGTCTTTTGTTAGTGGTTGTTTGGGGGGGGGGTGGTGGTTGTATTTATGCCTCTTGGTGCATTCCCCTTGCTTTGCATATGGCGTTCACAGAACTGTAAAGTGAGAGAACTACATTTCCCACCAGGTGAGATATTCAGAAGGGATTGGCTAGTCTTTGTAGCCCAACCAGTACTTAGGAGAGAAATAAGCTGAGATTGACTCGAGTGTTACTTTCCTTGGACCACATGCCCTCATCTGTAGGGAAAGGGACTCAAAGAGCACAAACGTTTTTGCAGGAATTGCTGCTAAGAATGAGAGGTGGACAGTGGTTGGAGCAGGGTCACAAGCTTGTTGGCATCCCCCAAAACGGCTACATGGAGCAGCATAGAACTTCAGAGCAGAAAGCGTCTTCAGGAGCGTGTAAGCCACCCAGTGGTGTCTCAAAAACTCACAGCGACCTTCCCCATAGGAAGAAAAAATCGAGCCTGGGAGGGGTTCACTTTCTCCAGATTAACTTACTCAAATGTAGTCAGAAGAATTCATTAAACAGAGCAGAAGCCATCAGTAACAATCCCAACCTCTTTTCTCCCAGGATCCTTGCAGATAATCAGTTACCTGAATGAACTGCCTCCTGTCCATGTTCTAGCCCTCAACCTGTAGGCCCAGAAATCTGACTCATCAAGACACAAAGAATAAACCCATGTCTGCAGTGGACACATTCTCGCCAGCTCACAGGGGTCCGTGAAACACAAGGTTCCTGTCTACTCACCTACAAAGAGGGGCCCTCCCATGACTGGTACCACGTCTCCCCGTGGCCTAGACGCAAATCCCCTTCTCACAGTAAGACGCATCTGGGAAAAGAGGTTCCCAAGTGCATGGA
This sequence comes from Otolemur garnettii, assembly GCF_000181295.1. Lineage (NCBI taxonomy): Eukaryota > Metazoa > Chordata > Mammalia > Primates > Galagidae > Otolemur > Otolemur garnettii. The sequence continues at coordinate 260,705 of NW_003852623.1, forward strand.
ATCAGAGTAAAGGTAGTTCCTAAACCATTCGAGTGTTTCAGCATAGGTGGCATTAATACCCTGACGTGACCATCTGTACAGTCAGGACCGCTCTGCCCCTAGGTCTGGGGGCCTGGACGTGCCCTGTTCAGCTCCGTTCCTGGAAGGGCATTACTAGAGCTTCTCCCTATTTCCTGCTCAGAGGGCTCCTCTGCAATCAGCCCGTCCTTTCTCTGGATGGGCTGACGCCTTTAAGGACCTCTTACTCCCGCTGGATACTAATTCATCTCTTCACAGTGATTCTTCTCATCTCTCCTCTCTGCGACCCGTCCTTGTCCCGTCTCCCCATCACCCGTACCCGGATCTGCATATTTAAAATACAACTGGACGTTAAAGCCATTACAGAAGCTTTCCAAATGGGCAAATATTTGCCTCAATTATTCTATTTACAATTCCAAAAATATTTCTTCTGTTGAAGTCTGTGTACAAGAAGTGGCTCCAAAACCATTTTTAAGGGAGTTTTGACATCAATGAAACGTTATGCGGGCAGAGAGAGCCAAGTGCTTGATTAATAAAGAGCCTCAGTGTTTTCAAACACATATTCCAAGCAGCCTCATTTAAAGGAAACCACAAACGGAGAATGCTTTGCTACTCACAGTCACAAGGGGGTTGTGTATTTCGTTCCTGCTTACACAGTCCGCTTACTTTGGAGCCGGGGTAGGAAAGAAACAAGTCCAGCAGAATAAGGCTGCATTCACTGACCCTGCCCTTCCACCCGGCGGCCGGAGGGGAGGACTTTCTCTTTTTTAACCCCTTTTTGCTACTGTTTTCTTAGTTTTTAACCTTTTAATACTTAATACTTTTCTAAAAGATCATCCTGAGAGGAGAGAAGGGGACACCCGAAGGCCTCATTGTGCTGGCAGTTGGGGATTTTGAGACTCCCGGTTTCAGAATTTCCAGGCAGTGGTGTTGGCAGGTTACACAGAAACGTAATTGAGCGCACTCATGTTAATTACTTTGAAGTGCTTTCCTCTTTTCCAGAGCTTTGCAAAAATACAGCAACTCAAACTGGGTCATTATTTCGTGTGTCTAAGTTTCTACCCAGCTACTTAAGGGAACCGTGGAAATGGAGTCAGAAGAATTAATTAAACATAGTTCCTTATTTCTCCATAAAGGAAAAAGCTGATTATAACCTAAAAATCTTATATGAGGGGAAAAAAAAGAAAGAAACCATACTGACAATGTAATTACTAAAACTCAGACTTATGACAATGGTATTTATAACCAAAAACATCACAAAATATTATCTTTAAGTCCCCATTTCATGCCACTGTGTTGGGTGCAGCCGTGGGCCAGGCAGCTGCAGTTAGATTCGCCTCGGCATTTTGTTTAATGTTCTCAGAGAGCCCACGGAATGTAGAATCATCATGGTGATGAGGCCCAGAGAGGTTGAACGGCCTCCCTGAAGTCACTTTGGATAAGGAGAGAGCAGCTCTATGGTGTGAGCCTTCTAAATTGTTTACTGATATCTCCTATTCTGTGCCATGTTTATTTGGAGCAAGAAATAATTTGCTAAATCTTTTTATTTCTTTTTGGAGGGATCAAGAAATAAGGGCCCAACAATCTGGCCACCACTCTTGTGTCTGCCATGAATGTTATCTACGTCTGTGGTATTCATGGATCCCTTGTTTAAGTCAAACCCTCAACAAGGTAATGCACAGAATTTCCCTGGTGCGTTAGTACCTTACGCATCCCATCCTTTCTCTCGGGATATGTAAGTAACAGGGTGAGGCGGGGAGGGTCTGCTCATCTTTTGGGAGCCTCAGCAATTCCACTCTGTGTCTTTGGAGTTAGTTCTGCCCCTTTTCCATGCAGGGCATGTGGACAGGCCTGGTCAGTTGGAGGGTGCCCATCTCCGGACCCTGCGCTGGCTTAAGGATGGCAGCACACCCAAAGCAGAGCCAGAGTCTTTGTGCAGCAGTTTGGAAAAGACATGGTTATAACTGAGGTTACACAGATAGGAAGGGCCAAGAAAGCCTGGAACCGCTGGGCCACCTTTAATACCACCAGGAGGGAGCCTCCCCAAGACTGGAGCCAGCACCACAGAAATCAGAGTCGAGAGAGAGGAGAAATGAGGGTTCTGCCAGAAAGAGCCTTACCCCTTAAACAGCTTTAAGTCACATAGGCCATCCATCTCATTTTCTGTGAATAATTTGGCAGATTTCTGATTTTTAAAAGCCAAAGGGTCATGAATAATACACCATTTCCCTGTGTCCCTCTCTCTACCCAGAAACACAGGACACGGAAATATTCCTTTGTAATCCCCTGATCACCCAAGATCCTGATTCTCTGCCATCTGCTCCTCTGTCCATCACACCCACATCTGCTCCTACATTTCTGGCTTCTGGTCTCCTGGACTACACTAAGGTTGATACTCAGCCTCCATTTATTGGCTTTATTCTTAGAGTTTCTTCTCGGCTCTATTTCCAGCTTTTCTGAACAAATCTAGAGTAAAAGCCCCAAGTGCTACAACCTTCAGACTGAGCCCAGTCACCCTCCTTTGCCTGCCTTTCCACCCCCGATCTTCCCAATTTCATTAACTCTGTACTAATTTGACCCTCTCCCCTAATCGTATACCTTTCCCAATATCTTTTCCAATCTTCCTTATACTTTGTATCTAAATAACTCCATGTAGTTTATACACATCGATAAAATGTATGCTTTCCCTGAGAAAAATCTGAATTATCAAAACTTACCCCAAGAAATTTTAGAAAGCTGTACAAGAATAACCATGATGTTGAGACTTAACAAAGTTGACCCTATAATTAAAGAATAAAGAATTAAATCTCTGATACTGTCACTTATGAATATAACGCCAACATCCTCTGTAAAATTCTAGCAAATGTAGCCCACGGTATGGTAAAAGAATAACACACCATTGTCAGGCATTATTTCACAGTATTTCAGGACTGGCACAGTGTAACCCTAGCATTCTGAGAGGTGGAGATAGGAAGATTGCTTGAGTTCAAGAGGTCAAGACCAGCCTGAGCAAGAGCGAGACCTTATCTCTATACATAACATAACATAACATAAAAATTAGTATGGCCTCATGGCAGGCATTTATAGTCCCAGCTACTCAGGAGGCTGAGGCAGGAGGATCACTTAAGCCCAGGAATCTGAGGTTGCTGGGAGCAAGGCTGATCCCAAGGCACAGTAGCCTGAGCAATAGAGTAAGACTCTGTCTCAAAAAGTAAAAGCAGAAACAAAAACAAAAACAGCATTTTATGACTCTTCCAGAAAACCAGAAATAGAAGGACACTTTCCTAACATACTTTAATGTCACCTCCCTGGAGACATTTCCCTTAAAATCAGACAGGAGACAGACACCTCCATCACCATGTGCACCTGTTCTTAATAGTCTACACAAGGAAGCTTATGTGATTTTCGCACGGTTACCCAGCGGGCCAGTGAAAGAGCTGACATTCCAGAGAGACTCTGACCCCAGAACTTGAGATTTCCATATTATTTTTACCTCTCACAGGTGGATATCCTCGTTCATCAGGATGTCAGCCTCTTTCCCCATTGCTAGCAAGATTTTTGGGAAACCGCCTTGTACCTGTGTATACAATCTTGGTGGCCCATCAGTCAAGCTGTCCTACCCTCTGGCCAAAGGAGCTCCCCTCCACTTCCCACGCTCTCCTCTCTCACTCTTGGAATCTGGATCTTTAATGGGAGAACCATGTGGATGACATGGGTCAGTCTGATTCTTCCTGAAGGTGAGGCCTCAGTAGGCTGTACTGTAATTTCTAGAGTTTTCTCATTTCTGTCCTTTCCAGGGCCTCATTTTAAGGTGTCCTTTTAATCTTTGAGCTGCCTCAAAAACATTTTTAAAAAATTGGTCTTTAAAGACATTATGGCAGGGACCCGGTTTACATTTCTGTCCCTTGCAGAGAACCCTACCTGGTATGTCTGCCTTTCTCATCAACCGAGCCAGAGCTCTGCCCTCGTGCTCCTGTCCGTAACCCACACGCTCCATCAGTCCGTCCACTCTGTAAACCTCTCTGATGAGTTTTACTGACACATAGGCTTGATCGTCCTTTCTGTTCCTGTCTTCTCCCGGCTGCTGCCCTGGGTTAAGTTATTATTAGCTCCAGCCTCAATCAATAGATTGTCAGACAGATTATCATCACACTGTGAGCATTCTCCATGATGTGGCTACTCTGTCCCAAATTCACATTCAAATGAACTCCAAAATCCAGGTGACAATCTGACCGTTCTGAGCCGATACAGCTCCCTGGAACGTCTCCTTCTCCCTGCCTGTCCTCGGGCTTTAGCCAAACAAAGTCACTTGTTCCCTGCCCTGACACCTCACCAAAGCGTTCTCTTGTTTTCCTCCCTGTCTTGCAACCTTCTTACAGCCAAACCTTTCTTATATTTAGAGACCACTCACAGTGCAGATGCTGAAACCTGCCCATGGGGCTGAGCATCTCCTGTGCTTTTTCTGTACACCCCACACTACCTCTCTAACTTGGCACACAGCACTCACCGCCTCTACTTTACTTAAATATGAACACGTTTACCTCTCCCTAGATAAATAACAGCATATGTCCTGTTTTTCAGGACAACTGGAATTAGAAAAGTGAGTGACTAAACAGAAATGGCTGGCTTTAGCCAGGCCAAGATATTCCCCAACCCGTCCCATTAAACCCGGAAAGATAGATGGGGTGTGGTCACTGGGACTGTTTCTGAGAAGGCCCTGTCCGGATGAAAACGTCTTTGAGCTTCTAACTGCGTTAGTGAATTGTGTGGTCACAGCCTGCACCAGTGTGGTCAGCTGAAACTGTGCGCCTGGCCACACGCAGGGCTGATGGACTACCCAGGATGACTGACAGCAATGGCTCTGTTGAAAGAAGCTGAATAAAAAAATGTATGTCATTCTTAGGGCTGATGCTTCTGAGCCTTCTTTATTTTCCTCGTGGATGACATACCTCAAACTTCCAAAAGGCCCCAGTACCAAATCTCCAGGAGCGGCATAGACAGACCTACGGAGCTCCTGGTTTTTAGAATCAGGCAAACTCCAGTTTAACTTGTGAGTTAGCTACACAATTTCCTTTTAACTGTAAAATGGACATAAAAATACCAACTAAAAAGGGTCCTCATAAGAATCAGATGAAAGTTGTATAGGCCCAATGTCGTTTTATACGCTCATGCTAATGATTGTCTGACCGTTCTGTGTGTGTTTATCGTGACTTCTTTTTAAAGATACACTAGGAGAGACTATGAACTTGGAAAATAGTTTTACCTTTTGGAAATTGGTTAAGTTATATAATAAGCTGGAAAATGGCATCCAAGTTATCAGACCCTAATTCTTGAAACCTTTAATTGCTACCTCAGGCGGAAACATCAGCTTTGCAGACATGGTTAAGAATCTTGAAATGGGGAGATTATCCGAGATTATCTGAGTGGGTAGCATAATCACAAGTGTCCTTGCAAGAGAGAAGCAGAGGTGTTTCATGTGCACAGGAGAAGAAGGGGTGACCTGATGGGGCAGACAGACGGAAGTGATGTGGTCACAAGCCGAGGGGCACAGCAGCCACCAGAAGGTGACAGACGGGAGCACAGTCTCCCAACTTTTGGATTTTGTAGCCCCACTGACACCTTGGTTTTGTCCTCTGGTCCTCATTCCATACTTCTGACCTCCAGAGTTGCGAAAGAATAAATTTCTGTTGTCTGAGACAACCAAGTTTATGGTAATTTGTTAAAGCTTCTGGAGGAAATCAGCAGAGATTTTGGTATCAGAAAGTGGGGTGATGCCGTCACAAACACACAGACATGTCTAATTGGCTTCAGGATCAGAAATGGGTAGAGGATGCACGAAGTCTAAAATACATTTTGAAAAAAAAAAAACTAGATTGCCTTAAACATCCTATTGGCAGAAATACGAACACTGCAGGCGCCGAGGATGAGGACTCGGAAGGAAATGACAAGCAAGTTATTGGAAAGGAGGGGAGAAAAAGCATCTCTGCTACACAGAGGTAGGGTCCTAAGCTGAAGTCTATCCTTTGGCCGAGTGGAAAGCAAAACTTGTAAGCAATGGACTGATGAACGCGGATATCTAGCTGAGGGGTGTGCGGGGCAAAGTATGGGAAAGGAAGTCAGAAAGGGCGCGTGGGGACGGGCCAGAGTGTGGGTGGCAGGACTGCAAAGCGAAGTATTTCATATCCGACCATCTGTTTTCTCTGAGCAATGGGAAGGGGAAGTTATCTGCTGGGAGTGAGTGGGTAGGGGTCAGGCAGGTGACTCTACAAGTGGGGACAGTTTTGGAGTAGCCTTCACGATGGTGACGATGGTAAAGATGATGATGGCAATGAACGCTAATAGCTGCAGCTAATAACTTAATGCATTTACTACGCACTAGACACAATATTGAGCATTTTCTTTCCTTCTTTCTTTTTTTTTTTTTTGAGAAGAGTCTCACTGTGTCACCCTCAGTAAAGTGCCATGGCTTCACAGCTCACAGCAACATCAAACTCTTGGGATTAAACAATTTTCTTGCCTCAGCCTCCCAGGTAGCTTGGACTACAGGCACCTGCCACAATGTTCGGCTATTTTTTGATTGTAGTTGTCATTGTTGTTTGGCAGGCCCCGGGCAGGATTTGAACCCCCGGCTCCAGTGTAAATGGCTGGCACTCTAGCCGCTGAGCTACAGGTGCCAAGCCAATACCGAGCATTTTCAAAGTCATCATCACATATAACTATCATAGCAGCCCTAGGAGGCAGATCTCATTATCTTTTTTATTATTTCATATTTAAATATATTATTTGCAACAAAATAATAATATTGCATATCACATATTCTATATAATATAGTAAATGTATAACATATAGACATGTAGTATGTTATGTTTTATGCAAAATTAATGTGCTATAAATAAATGTTTATTTTTATTGTGTTATGACTCTTTTACAAAATTAATGTGTTATAAATAAATGTTCATTTGTATTGTGTTATTACAATTTTATTGTGTTATTACTATTGTGAGGAGACAGGCTCAGAAACTGACCAAGGACACACAGCTACCAGAGGGCAGATCATAGGATGATATCATGGTCTATCTACTCGAAAGCCCATTTTCTCAACTATTAGATAAACACTACACCATTATCTTATTTTTTTTCTCAAAAGCCCTGTCAGAAATCTACCTGCTTTTCTATTACCACTCTTTAGCATGTCAAACGAACACCATTTGTTCATCTCCCCCCAAACTGTCCCCAAAGCATCATGTGATCCTCCATTTGCCAAAGCCACAGGTCACTTATCAGTCTGCACCCCATTTGCCGTCGGACACAGTGCCCACTCTTCCCGGCGCACCTGCATGCTCCAGCGCCTGCAATCACACCACGCTCCGCGCCCCAGTTCTCGTGGTAGAACCAGGTGTGTCCTATTTTCAGCAGCCCCGTCTCAGGTCCCAGTGACAGAAACCTGACTTGGGAAACAGTGGCTCTGCTCTTCATTCTCTCTAGAGCCCTGAGCCACTAACCAGCCTTGAGCACCATCCTCATTCCCTCTGTGCCTCGGTTTACTCACTTGCAAATAGGGGAGAAGGTCCATAGCATCTGAATCCACTCCTGCAGTCTACAGTTCCAAGTTCATAAAAAGGACATTGAGAAGGAGAAATCTTGGCTGTCTGCCTCAGGGAAAAAATAATTAAGATATCACTTTGCAAAAGGAGTAAGTGAATTTCAACAGCGTCGTGCCTGTCTCTGCCTGGAGCTGGCTGCCTCTCCAGTCCCGGGTTCCCTTTTGGACACTATAAATTATCTGAGGACATAGGCTAATTGACACAGTTGAGAGGAGAGGGACACAAATAGTCCCAGGCTTGGAGAGAGAGACCTCTTTGGGGAGGTTAACAGAACTGGAACGATGCGAGCCGGGGAAGGGCTGCTGAAGGGAGCCATCATTCTGCCGACACGTCCATAAAAAGATACTGTGAGAAGGGCAGGGATCAGTCTTCTTATTAATCAACAAGGGCAGAATGAGAATTAACAAGCTGTAAGCTGCAATGAGGAAAATCGAAGCTAAATATCAAGGAAAATGTTAGTCTACGGGGAGCAGTTAGGCAGTGGAGCAGACTGCCTGGACCAGCCATGAAGTCACTCTAATTGGGGACATTCGCAGCAGAGAGCAGATACGCATCTGTCGTGGGGAAGGGGATTCCTGGGGGAAACCAGGGGCCTGGACTGCAATGGACCTTAATGACCTAAGCGTAACAAGCCCTCAACTTTAATGGCAGAGCACAGTCTGGGGATGTGAAGGTGGGGCGCGGTGAGACTGGGGTTGAAGGGTGGAAATGGATGGAGTTAGACCATGATTTTTGCAGTTTTCATGAACTGGGTTCAAACCTGAATTCTGCTACCAAGTAACTTGGCACGTTTTCCTTCTAAGATGTGGTTCTTTTGACTAGAAAAAGGGGACCACGATGACCGGCTGATAGGAGGATAATAAAATAAGCTTCATATGACTCGGTGAAGGACGTGTGATATGGGCAGGAGAGCTCAGGGACAGGAAGTGAGGCGGACATCGTTAGGGGAGGTTCTCGACCTCTGTGGGGGGTAGAGGCCCCGTGTCCAGAACTGGTGACACTCCACCTCTGACTGCATCTCTCCTGTAGAGGGGTCCAAGGTATGGAGGAAGTCATTTTGGAATTCACAGGGCCACAGGTGGGAAAGAATGCTTTTCTGAACCACCCAGGTGTTGTGGAATGCCAGAGACTACAACTAAGCAAAGGAGTCTGTCCAGTGATGTCCAGAAGGTGGGAACTGCTGCCTGTGGCAGGGGCTGTCAGTGTCCACAGCTGCCCCCTCTGAGCCGCCCCCGAGTCCAACACAGGGATAGACTCTGCCTGAGTTCACACCCACACCACCTGGTCTCTTAGGAAACCCTCCCGTGATGCTTTAGCGATCTTTCTCTCCTGTCTATAAACTCGCTGAGCTCAGTGATTACACCTTGTCTGCATGTCCATCACAAATCCTGGCCTGTGGTGGCAGTGCTACACATATTTACCAGTGGCAACAATTTTGTTTACGAGTAAAGGACCACTCCTGTCCAGTAGGAAACACATGATAATCATCCTTATAATCTGTGCTTCTCGAGTGTTATCTGTGGAACGTTACATACTCAAAGCCCATTTTCTAATTTTAAATCAGTTACTCTTGCCAGTACATTGCGCAGAATCATATCGTAATAAATGCAGAATTGGCTGAATTGGCTTGTTTCCATGGAGCCTGAAAAAAATCTCATTTATTTAGTTGCTTTTTTAGAAGTGTTAGATAGAATGATAGAATGCCACTCTCTTGTCAAAGCCAGCCACTTACAGATACTTGAAGAAATGTGTGTTAGCGCTACGGCACGGCACCGAGGACAGCCTGCAAGTAGAAGGCATCTTCCTTACAGTTGTCTTTCCTTAAGTTTGTGGCATAAAAGGACCACTCCCTTGGATTAAGTTTTTGGACATAATTTAAAAATGAAATGGGAGTTCAGGCCACAAAACTTTGATGAGATTTTTTTCCCACAACTTTTCTGAAGTGGGAAATAAAAATCTCCACGTTGAAACCATTTTGAAGTGTATTACCTGGCTCAGAAAAGTTTATTAAACATGGAGCAGTACGTTCAGATACCAGAGATTTTCTAACTGCAAATTAGATGTTTGCTTGGTTTTCCTTTCTTTCAATTCCCAGGTTGTCTCAAACATTTCCTAATTGGTGAGCATGTTGTGATTATCATGACAAATACGTGGGGTTCTTTGCTTGGGATTTTCAAAGTTGTAACTTGTTCAGTCAGCATCAACCTGTCACATGTTCCAGTTACACGCATCTACCGTGATTAATTAACTTTGTACAAAAGTTGACACCACCACTGGGAATAATTCTTTGTTAGTTTTTGCCCTGCTTTTTTTTTTTTTTTTTGTATTAAACTACTTATGTTTATATCTCCTGAGGCCATATAATTTAATACCTGGTGGTTTCAGATAGATTTAATTGGAGGAGAAACATATATATTATGGCTAACATAAGAGGAAGGCTTAGGGAAAGCCAAACTGCGTTGAGAAAGTGGCCTGCCGTGGCGTTTAGCAGCCTCTACCATAATGGTCTGTATTGTTTCGAGTTATTTTTCCCAAAATAAAATGCAAGTGAATTCTGTGAAGAAAAGGTGCTTTTGTGCCCTGTCCCAAGAAAAACAACGACCACCTAGCACATACACAATAAGTACGTTTTTGCTAGATCATTTAGTTAAAAGCATCTTTATA
>NW_003852623.1:273329-281692 GCF_000181295.1 Otolemur garnettii
TCCATTCTTGTGATGTTTCACTTAGAAGAATAGTTTCCAGTTCCCTTCAGTTTGCCACAAAAGACACTAGGTCACCATATTTGTATGGCTGAGTTGTAAGCCACAGTGTGCACACACCACATTTTATGAATCTATTCATGTACTGGTGGGCACTTGGGCTGTTTCCATGTCCTTGTGGTTCTGGATTGTGCTGCTGTAAGCATTCACATGCAGGTATCCTTTTTATAAAATGATCTTTCTTCCTTTGGGCTACACCCCAGCTGTGGGATTGCTGGATCAAATGGTAGGTCTACTTTTAAGAGGAAAAAGATATCCTATTAATAGTTAGCTAAGACAACAGATATAGAGCAAGAATTCCACAGGCAAACTGGACATAGGTCACCCTAGACATGGCTAAAAAGTCTACCTACAGATGGTCAGTTGTTCCTCTCCCAACTGGTTTACTCTGCAGCTAGTTTCTCTGGGCTGCTTTACCAAGGCAATGCAATGCATAAAGTCCGATCAGATCAGTTACACCAACTTGACACTTTTTCAGGCCAAATTTCTTAGTGCTCTGCTTTTGAAGTCCCCCTTTATGTCTTCTGAATGCTTTAAGAATTTCTATGAGGTATCCAGGGGCTGAGGCTTATACCTGCATTTTACAGATAAGGAAATTGGGGCTAGAAAAATCATATCAAAAAATGCAGTGATGTAAAGTAAAAGGAACACTGACCCTAGAGTCACAAAATGCGTACTTGAGCTCTGGCCTCTTTGTGTCTGCAGCAGTGCTGCCCAGCGTGTGGGCCACAGACGGTCTAACTACCTACATGCGATGAGAGTAGACTTAGATAAACGTTTATAGCAGTTCAACAGATTTATTTCCTGGCTGTTGAAGCTAATAAAAAAAAATCAGGTATATATTTTGTAGGCCTTTCTTGTCTAATAATTCATGTTTGTTATATTTTATAAAAACATCAGTTCATAAAAAAATTAAAAATTTTTAAAAATCCTAGTAGAGATAATTTTTTAAAGTTCTGGTCTATAGATATCAGGCAATTCCTTAACCACCCTGCATTTTAGCTCCCTCACATTAAAACACTGAAAACAGGAAGTCATTCTACCTCATAAGGCTCAAGAAACAATAAAAAATAATCAAGTAACATTTGTATAGGACCTTGAAGTAGTGATTATAACATACGTTCAGTAGAATAGAACAGAACTTCAGCTAAGAAGAGCGTGGGCTTGGTAAGCCATTTCGGCCATTCCAGCACCACCTTCCAGCTGTATTTCTTGCTACCTCTTCAAACTGAGCAAGTTTGCTTTTAGGCTTTTTAAATAGATTTCTGCTTTAAGGTTGTCATTTAAAAAATGCCCATTAAAAAGACATGTCCAACTTTTCTCTAGAGTGTACAAAGTGCCCTCACTTAATCCCAGTTTAGCAACGTGATGTCAGGAGATTATTTTATAGATGAAAGAACATGTGGCCAGCTTGGCCGGTGCTCAGGGTCCAGCTGGCACGTGACAGTCTCACACAGGCCTAGGCTGTGGGATTCCAGGCCCAAGTCTCTTTTTGGCAGTTTGGTACATAGAAGAAGGAACTTTACACTTTCTCATGTGTAAGGTTGGCACCTGTGGCTCAGTGAGTAGGGCGCCAGCCCCATATACAAAAGGTGATGGGTTCAAATCCTGCCCCAGCAGAACTGCAACCAAAAAATAGCTGGGCGTTGTGGCAGGCAACTATAGTCCCAGCTACCCAGGAGGCTGAGGCAAGAGAATTGCTTTAGCCCAAGAGTTGAAGGTTGCTGTGAGCTATGACACCACAGCACTCTACCAAGGGTGACAGCTTGAGACTCTGTCTCAAAAATAAATTTAAAAAAAAACACTTTCTTGTGTGTTTTCCTTTCATTCTCCTTCTATTTCTTTTCCTTTCAAAGGTTTGACCCATGAAAAGAACCTAAAGATCACCAAGATTACATATTGTACTCAAGAAATTTCAAAATTATACTTTCCAAATAACAAGCTCCAAAAACATCTCCCTACCAAGCCTTAAGTGTCTGTGTGTGTGTGCGCGAGTGCACTGTATCAGGTGAATTGTGCTCCCTCTCAAACCTCCAGTTCCTCCAAATATGACTGTACTTGTAGGTCTTTAAAGATGTAATTAAATTAAGATGGGGTTATTAGAGTGAGGCCTAATCCAATCTGATAGGTGTCTCATAAAAAAGGAAATTTGGAAACAAAGTTGAAGAGGGAAGACTGTGCAGACACAGGAAGGGGATGGGTCTCTACAAGCCAATGAGAGAGGGGGAGGGGCCTCTACAAACCAATGGGAGAAGGGGATGGGTCTCTACAAGCCAATGAGAGAGGGGAATGGGCCTCTACAAGCCAATGAGAGAGGGGGAGGGGCCTCTACAAGCCAATGAGAGAGGGGGAGGGGCCTCTACAAGCCAATGAGAGAAGGGGATGGGCCTCTACAAGCCAATGAGAGAAGGGGATGGACCTCTACAAGCCAATGAGAGAGGCCTGGGACGGACCCTTTCCTCAGGGCCTTCAGAGGACCTGACCCCGTGTCCTTGAGCTTGGACTTACAGCCTGGAGAACTGTGAGAAAGTAAATTCCTGTTGTTTAAGCTACCCACTGTGTGATACCTTGTTATGACAGCCCTATCAAAACAATGTAGTGAGTGTAGGATATTTATAACAGTACGTGGAGTCACGCAAGTCACTTTTTATGTGCTAGGTAAACAAAACACACGAATATATTGTTTGTCCCATAAACTCAGGAAATATTTTGTTGACATTCCAAGTGAATCACAATTTTAAGCTCCTTTTTCTCTTTTTTTGTTACAAATTCTGCATTTTCATGGGAAGGCTGAAGCTTACTACTTAGAAAAGCCCATAGTAAGTATTCTCCTAAGAGAACTGATCCACCTTTGAGGAGTACAGAGGAGGTAAGGAGCCTGCTGCCTGTGAGAGCATCAGGAAGACACTGTTCTCTCTAGACGTTGAACTGAAGAGATGATCTCTACAGCAATGCCCCATGGCACAAAGAGCACCAGATTAGGAGCAGAACGGTCTCTGTCACTGTTTAGCTGTGAGATGGCAGGTGGGTGCCCTCACTTCTATGAGTTTTTATTTATTGTTTGCCAAAAAATGTGAGGAGTAATATTAAAATTGCAGTGTGGCTATGAGAATGCAGAGAAAAAATGGATGTAAAAATACTTGGCACCTTGAAGCATTCGAATAAAGGCTGGCTTCATTTTCATTTCTGCTCCAAAGAGCTGCGTCTATGAGCGCTTTGGCTGGATCGGAAAGGATCTCAATACGCTCATTGAACTCACTTCTAACGGTTGGCAAGATTGTCCAAAGAGTGTTTTGTTCTTCCCACTTGCTCAAGTGCAGACATGTAGGAAAAAAAATCCCTTCAGTGATCTTGCATTTTTATTTCTTACCAACAGATTTTAAAAGGCAAGAATGATGTCTCTTGGACATCAACACAACATGCCAGAACATGATATCATTTGGTGTTGAAATCACTCATCATCTCCTCTAATATTGCTCCTGCTGGCTGGGGCGCCTTGGACATGTCAGAAGTGATTTTGCTTAATCCAACTTGTTAGTAATGAGTTTCTGCTAATTCCTGGCCAGTAATGATCCACCCTTCAGCAGTTTTAAATGCTACCTTGGTTGATTATGATGTGAATTCAAGAAATGATCTTCAAATTTGGGGCTATGAAATGTGGAGGCAGGTCTCACTATCAGCTGGGCTAGGTAGAAGGTGTTACAGATTCTCAGTGAAACGGCAAGATCCAGATGGATTCATAGGAAGCTTCTGGGACTGGTAGAGTTTAAAGAGTGTTTCTGCAGAGATCACAGGTTGATCCCTGAAGCAGAGAGATGGAGGTGGAGTTAAGTGAGCTATTTAGGAAGAGTGAGAAGTGATTGATCAATCCATCTGTTCATTTGACAGATACTTATTACATATCTGTAAGATGCCCATCACTACGCTCCTCAGAGGGGGAGATTTCCTCTCTTGGACAAATGCAATAAATGTTGATGGCTGGTGTGCAATCTGCCAGAAGTAAGAGTAAACACAATAGGAGTTCTTTCCTTCCAAAATATATATAGGATACATACAAAAGTCACTTATTATACACACATGAGTCAATAAAAAAATGTCAACTATTACTTTATTATCAGTGACATAAGCAACTAACAACTCACTACAGAGCCCCACTGAAGGTTATTTAGGAACCTGAAGCTCAAGGCTAACCTCAGACCTCTGATCACCCAGCACCTGTCGAAACTAACACTTGGGATTCTATCACTTTGTCTTTATCAGGGTAGAAGAGTCTGTGGAAGCTCCAGGATCTATTTACTCCATTTTAGGGAAGCAAAGGGGGGGGAAAGGGAGAGAGAGAGGGAGGGGGAGAGAGTAGGGAGAGGGTAGCAAAGGAAAATGAAAGTATTAGAGGAAGTCTAAAATAATTTTTGCTTATTTGATCAACCAGAGAAAAAATTTCTCCTCCCTTATCTAAGAATTAAAGGAGATCAGGAAAAAGAAGGGAAGACTTTCTTCATCTCAGGGTAAAGAGGGAAGGAGAAAGGAGTGAGGAAAGGCATCAGAAAGCTGTTATAATTGGACAGTTTAAGGGTCTCCAAAAGATGCTGGGACTTTAAATAATGAAAGTATCTAAGACGAAGAACCTGAGGGGGGAAAAAAAACCACAAGCATAGACAACAGAGAGGCCTCGGAGATGTCAGATTTTTGAAGCTTTGTCAACTGAGGCAATGATCATTAATTTATTCAACAGCGTTTCTAAGCATCAAACAGGTGCATTCACCACGCTCACTTGTTGATTCATGGATACAGACCCATCCCTGACAAAAGCCATGCATTTCCAGACCAAGCTAGATCCATAAACACACAACTAGGATACAACACACTAATAGCAATAATGAATGGACATTCTGGGAACCAGGGAAATTTACCACAGGAAGGGAAGGACGGCTCCATTATAAAAGGATGCGTAAGTTTACTTGTTGAAAAAATTAAGTGGACCATGGACTTGGGCAAAGCAAAGGAAGCACAGAAGAGCTCATTGCGTCCTGAGAAGCATTTGCATTGGTACCTACCGAGCTCCCACCGTGGGCGCGGTGCAGGCGTGATGACGGGGAGAGGCTGGGCAGTCATGAACATCCCCTTACTGTTGTGGAGGAAGGTCAACAAGTCAACAAATTATTCACAAGATATTCTTAAAAACCAACTCATATAATTTAGAAAATAAAATGGGCTGATGGGATAGTTCCAGGAGACCTATTTTATTTGGTGGGAGAAAAAGGTCATCATGGAAAGTGTCTTTTGCCCATCACAGCTGAACTCAAATGTGAAGAAGAATTCAGCTAGGTGGAGGCAATGGGGTGAACATTCCAGAAAAAGGGGATCTGCGAGAACAAACTTTCAGAGACTAGAAAAGACTTGGACTCAAGATGTGGCTGGAGGTTGTGAGCAGGGGGAGAGGAGGAAGGGGACATGATCAGAGAAATGGGGAGTGGCCAGATCACCCCAATCCTGGGAATTCTGGGTATCGTGGTAGCAGAGACAGGAAAAGTTAAAGTAGTTGTCAGCAAAGCAGATTACAAAGGGCCGGATATGTCCACCATGGAATCAGGACTTTCATCTGTGTGACAGTCAATTTAATGTGTCAACTAGGCTATCTGGGTATCTGGTTAAACCTTGCCTCTGGGTGCATCATGGAGGGCTTTTCTGAAAGAAATTAGCCCTTTATCTGGTAGACTGAGAGAAGCAGATGTCCCTTCCCACAGCTGAGTGGACATACTCGATTCACTGAAGATATAAATAGTATAAAAGATGGAGGAAGTTTGTATCAGACTTGTCCTTCTCTGTCTGAACACTTGAGCTTGGACGCTGACCTTCTCCTTCCCTGAACACTCCTAAGCCTTTAGCCTCAGACTGGAATAGTCACCATTGCCCTGTCCACCTCTCAGGCCTTTGAAGGGCACACCTGTTTTTCCTGGGTCTCCGGTTTGCAAATGGAAGATTGAAAGACTTCTCAGCTTCCGTATTAGTGTAAATTAATACCTTATAATAAATCTAGCCAGATAGATAGATAGACAGACAGACAGACAGGCAATCTCCTATTGGTTCTTTTTCTCTAAAAAATCCTGACTTATATGTGATCACAACCTGGTAGAAAAGGGTAAGACTGTAAAAAGCTCCAACTTCAGTTTTGTAAACCAGTTGAGTGGATGAAACAAACGCTATGACCCGGGGATTATCCAGCCTCTCGGTATCTTAAAAAAGGTCTATAAGGGATGTTCATCACAGAAAATAATTGGGGTTAAATATAAATAAGTTGTACATATGAGCCTGGAATCTAAACTCAACAGTCATCCAAAAGAGGCAAATACACACATTTGGGGTTCCCCCCCTTTTACAAGCCCCCTGGATACAGAATGTCCTCTGTGAACCAGCCAGAAGTAAGCAATCCGGCTTCACAGCGCATGTGATCTGGAGAGCAAGGAAAGAAACATTTAAGCTGTTATTCAAACAAGTTTGATTCCAATTACTACTTTCCTTTCTGTCAAAATCAATTATCCTCACTGCGGACGCGGCCACGCCTGCCGAGCTGATTGGAAGGTTTGCCTCGGGACTGTTCACTTGCTGTTCTCTGATTTGGCTCCCTTTGATGGAGGCTTGTTCTATAATGTTGTTGTTAATTTTCCCACTGCAGCCAGCCAGCGCCACACAGTTACTTTTACATGACCATAAAATAAAATGAATTCACACAGTAGGGGGAGGCTGGCTCCAAGTCCAGCGCTGGACAACTGGGCTTCACATGCACTCAGGTTCACAGGCAGGGACGTGAGGGAGCAACTGTTTACTATCCTTCCTCACAGACACAGCAACTGTTGGCTTTGTGACTCCTCCTCACATCCGCACGAGGCCCCGGCCACACAAGGACTGACAAGCCAGCTCATTTTCGCCTTGTGACACTGGGAGGAACGCTGGTCCTCAGAAGATTCTGACAGGCTAATTGCCTGACTCAGTCTTGCGGCTCTGTGACCGGGCACCTGTCAGCACCACCATTATGCTATTGACTGTGGCTGTTGAATCTCTATGAAATAGAGAAAAGAGAAGTGAAAAGGGAGAGCCTAAGTATTTCCTGGTATGTGGCTATTGGGTGAGTGTGACCGGTGTTTGTGCAACTGGGCCACATCCCTCTTGCTCTGTCATCTTGAGTTACCCCGTGTTATTCTTTGCTCTGTCTTCTGAAAGCCAAAAATGAGTTTCAAAATGATGGCCAGAGTGACTAACATTTTAAAAATTTATTCAGCTGCACTTTAGAAACATCTCTTAAATTATGTATTATTTCCTGTCAATGCTCTAATGGACTCCAAGAAATTAAAGTTGAAGCTCAGTGGAGTGGTGGTGGAGGAGAGTCAAGGGCACCCAGACTTTGGTTTTAGGTTACAGGTATATTGAATTTATTCCTATCCTCTGCTTACTTCCTGCTTTTTACCATAGACAGGACTTCGCTCATGGTGTTCTTCTATACTCAAATCCCTCTTTCTCACCAGTCTGTCAATTCACAGGTTCGAAATTTACCCATTAGAAACACCCCTCCATATCCTCAAAGTTAAAATCCTCCATCGTTAGCATTTCTGTTTTCCAATAAAAAAATAATTTGTTTCTATTTTTCAAAGCAATCAAGACCAGAAATCATACTGTTTTCCCTTCATGATTGATCTCTAGCACACAGTAGGTGCAGGCGCGCAGTAAGTGCCCGTTTAAATAACAGTTGAATGGTGAACTCTCAGGCACGCCTGACACATCTCATAACAACAGGGCATGGAGGACTACACATTTCCCACCGCAGGGAGACACACAACTTTGTGCCAGTTCACTTCAGTTCATCAAATATTTGTCAGTCATGTAGTCAAGGAAGAAAGCAAAGATGATTCTAAGTGTTGGGGTGACCGAGATGATAACATTGCTGTCCGTTCACTCATAAATCTGCCAGTGTTGATTGGATGGCTTCTTTATACACCATGTGACTTTGGCACAGAACACACACGAAAATTGTCTACTGGATACTTTATCCCAAAAGTTTTCCCTGACTTTTTGCTAAGATAAAGTATAAATCTCTCTCCAAAGTAGAAAGGAGAAATAAAGTAGCTCTAACTGGGAAACTTGGATAAATTCTAGCACATGTAAGCAGTATCTTCCAAGGGACTTCACCAAGCAGAGTAGGGAAGGAGTGTGTTCTTGACAGAGGGAAAGTTATATCTCTGCCTTGATGTTGTTATTACTATTCAGTACCAATGTCATGCCTCACAAATACTTTCCTGTGTTTTAAGGTCCCA